>NC_069504.1:723830688-724003188 GCF_027579735.1 Bombina bombina
GTAAGGTAAAAGAGCTTTGAACTTTATTTAATTTAGAATAGGGTAGGGCATTTTTTTATTTTGGGGCGGTTTGTTATTTTATTAGGGGGCTTAGATTAGGTGTAAGTAGCTTAAAATTGTTGTAATATTTTTAAAATGTTTGTAACTTATTTTTTTATTTTTTGTAACAGCTTTTTTTATTTTTTGTACTTTAGTTAGTTTATGTAATTGTATTTAATTGTAGTTATTTGTAGGTAGTTTATTTAATTAATTTAATGATAGTGTAGTATTAGGTTTAATTGTAACTAAGGTTAGGATTTATTTTACAGGTAATTTTGTATTTCTATTAGCTAGGTAGTTATTAAATAGTTAATAACTATTTAATAACTATTCCAACTAGCTAAAATAAATACAAAGTTACCTGTAAAATAAATATAAATCCTAAGATAGCTACAATATAATTATTATTTAGATTGTAGCTATATTAGGGTTTATTTTACAGGTAAGTATTTAGTTTTAAATAGGAATAATTTATTAAAGTATAGTGTAGTGTTAGGTGTAATTGTAACTTAGGTTAGGATTTATTTTACAGGTAAATTTCAGTTTATTTTAGCTAGGTAAGCTATTAAATAGTTAATAACTATTTAATAGCTATTGTACCTAGTTAAAATAAATTGAAAGTTGCCGGTAAAAATAAAAAAAAATCCTAAAATAGCTACAATATAATTATTATTTATATTGTAGCTATATTAGGGTTTATTTTAAAGGTAAGTATTTAGTTTTAAATAGGATTAATTTAGTTAATAATAGAAATATTATTTAGATTTATTTAATTAAAATTTAAGTTAGGGGGGCGTTAGGGTTAGTGTTAGACTTAGGTTTAGGGGTTAATAATTTTATTACAGTGGCGGCGGTGTAGTGGGGGGCAGGATAGGGGTTAATAAATGTATTATAGGTGGCGACGGTGTAGGGGGGGCAGATTAGGGGTTAATAAGTTTAATATAGGTTGCGGCAGGGTCAGGGAGCGGCGGTTTAGGGGTTAATACACTTATTATAGTTGCGGCAGGGTCAGGGAGCAGCGCTTTAGGGGTTAATATGTATAGAGTATCTTGCGGTGGGCTCCGGGAGCGGCGGTTTAGGGGGTAATAACTTTATTTAGTTGCGGCGGTGTAGGGGGGACAGATTAGGGGTGTTTAGACTCGGGGTACATGTTAGGGTGTTAGGTGTAGACAGCTCCCATAGGAATCAATGGGATGTCTGTCAGCAGCGAACTTGTACTTTCGCTATGGTCAGACTCCCATTGATTCCTATGGGATCCGCCGCCTCCAGGGGTGGCGGTTTGAAAACCAGGTACGCTGGGCCGTAAAAGTGCCGAGCGTACCTGCTATTCATTTGATAACTAGCAAAAGTAGTGAGATTGTGCCGCAAAAGTGTGCGGAACATCTGTAGTGACGTAAGAATCGATCTGTGTCGGACTGAGTCCGGCTGATCGAAGTTTACTTCACAAAATTCTACTTTTGCCGGTCTCGAGCCTTTGATAACTAAGGCGAATCAGTCTCGCCATAAATACGCTGCGGAATTCCAGCGTATTTGAGGTTGACGGCTTGATAACTACCCCCCTATGTGTTTATTTTTAAACAGAGGTTAGATGTATCAATTGGCTGATATTAGTGTTCCTTTTTAGATGCATTGGTGCTTCATTCTGACTATAGTGATTGAATTTACCAATAGGCATTACTATGTTTTGAAAGTTAGAATACAAATTTTAAAAACTCTTAAAGGGAAAGTAAAACAACACATTTTCTTTTCTTGATTGATTCTCTTGTTATCCCTTCCTTAAGGGACAGCATTGCACTACTGGCAACTATATGAAACATAATGTTATACAAACACAATAGACAAATGTGTGCAAGCAGCAATTAGCAGCAGCTCCCACTAGTGTATGTATATATGTGCGTAATCATGTTTAACAATGGATACTAATTGAACTAAGCACGTTTGATAATAGAAGTAAATTTTTAAAATGTATACAAATTAAAGAATCTTAAAGAATCATGCAACCTTAATTTTTTGTTTATTATCCCTTTAAGAATTATCCAAATCCTTAATTCTTTATTTAAATTCATTTTTTTTAACAAATATTTAATTATTACATTTTTATCTAAAACAAACATATTTTTTATTAAAAAAATATTATAAGAAGCATTTTTACAAACTCAAGGGTTATATGTATAGAAACATAGATATTGACGCAGATAAGAGCCATAGGACCATCACGTCTGACCAATATTATCTAAAAGTATCAACTTATCTAGTTCGTAGGATAACCTTATGCTTGTTCCATGCATTTTTGAAATCCCCCTCAGTGTTTGTCATTACTACCTCTTGAGGAAGTTTATTCCATAACTCAATCGAACTTTATGTAAAGCAGTGCATCCTCAAATTAATGCTGAAACTACTACCCTTCAGCTATAGATAATGACCCCTTGTTAATGAATTTTCCATTTAATTTAAAAAAACAACAGCCTCAGTTTTACTAAGCCCTTTAACCTACTTGAAAGTAGTGATGTCGCGAATAGTTCGCCGGCGAATAGTTCCCGGCGAACATAGCTTGTTCGCGTTCGCCGCGGCGGGCGAACATATGCAATGTTTGATCCACCCCCTATTCGGCATCATTGAGTAAACTTTGACCCTGTATCTCACAGTCTGCAGACACATTTCAGCCAATCAGCAGCAGACACTCCCTCCCAGACCCTCCCAGCTCCTGGACAGCAGCCATTTTAGATTCATTCTGATCCTGCATTCTAAGTGAGAGGAGGGATAGTGTAGCTGCTGCTGATTTTATAGGGAAATTGATAGCTATTCTAGTGTATTCAGTGTCCACTACAGTCCTGAATGACTCATCTGATCTCTGCTGTAAGGACAGCACCCCAAAAAGCCCTTTTTAGGGCTAGAACATCAGTTTTTTTGTTTGTTTTTTGCCTGTGTAATTTTGACTGTGAAACATCAGTCTGCTAGTGTAATCTAATTGCACTTGCCTGTCTGCAGTGCCACCACTCATACCTGTTGTAACAGTAGTGTAAATTTTTAAAAAAAAACTTTTTTGACTGTGAAACATCAGTCTGCTAGTGTAATCTAAATGCAGTTGCCTGCCTGCCAGCGTGTGTGCTAGGCCCACTTGCTAAGTGCCACCACTCATATCTGTTGTAACAGTAGTGTAAATTTTTTTAAAAAGAACTTTTTTGACTGTGAAACATCAGTCTGCTAGTGTAATCTAATTGCAGTTGCCTGCCTGCCAGCGTGTGTGCCAGGCCCACTTGCCAACTAGTGCCACCACTCATATCTGTTGTAACAGTAGTATAAATTTAAAAAAAAACTTTTTTGACTGTGAAACATCAGTCTGCTAGAGTAATCTAATTGCAGTTGGCTGCCTGCCAGCGTGTGAGCCAGGCCCACTTGCCAACTAGTGCCACCACTCATATCTGTTGTAACAGTAGTGTAAATTAAAAAAAAAAAATTTTTTGACTGTGAAACATCAGTCTGCTAGTGTAATCTAATAGCAGTTGCCTGCCTGCCAGCGTGTGTGCCAGGCCCACTTGCCAACTAGTGCCACCACTCATATCTGTTGTAACAGTAGTGTAAATTTTGTAAAAAAAAAACTTTTTTGACTGTGAAACATCAGTCTGCTAGTGTAATCTAATAGCAGTTGCCTGCCTGCCAGCGTGTGTGCCAGGCCCACTTGCCAAATAGTGTCACCACTCATATCTGTTGTAACAGTAGTGTATATTTTTTTTTAAAAAAACTTTTTTGACTTTGAAACATCAGTCTGCTAGTGTAATCTAATTGCAGTTGCCTGCCTGCCAGCGTGTGTGCCAGGCCCACTTGCCTACTAGTACCACCACTCATATCTGTTGTAACAGTAGTGTAAATTTTTTTTAAAAAAACTTTTTTGACGTTGAAACATCAGTCTGCTAGTGTAATCTAATTGCAGTTGCCTGCCTGCCAGCTTGTGTGCCAGGCCCACTTGCCAACTAGTGCCACCACTCATATCTGTTGTAACAGTAGTGTAAATTTAAAAAAAATATATTTTTTGACTGTGAAACATCAGTCTGCTAGTGTAATCTAATTGCAGTTGCCTGCCTGCCAGCGTGTGTGCCAGACCCACTTGCCAACTAATGCCACCACTCATATCTGTTGTAACAGTAGTGTAAATTAAAAAAAAAAACTTTTTTGACTGTGAAACATCAGTCTGCTAGTGTTATCTAATTGCAGTTGCCTGCCTGCCAGCATGTGTGCCAGACCCACTTGCCAACTAGTGCCACCACTCATATCTGTTGTAACAGTAGTGTAAATTAAAAAAAACAAAACTTTTTGACTGTGAAACATCAGTCTGCTAGTGTAATCTAATAGAAGTTGCCTGCCTGTCAGCGTGTATGCCAGGCCCACTTGCCAACTAGTGCCACCACTCATATCTGTTGTAACAGTAGTGTAAATTCTGTAAAAAAAAAACTTTTTTGACTGTGAAACATCAGTCTGCTAGTGTAATCTAATTGCAGTTGCCTGCTTGCCAGCGTGTATGCCAGGCCTACTTGCCAACTAGTGCCACCACTCATATCTTTTGTAACAGTAGTGTAAAAATGTTTTAAAATTTTTTTTGGGACTGTGAAGCATCAGTCTGCTAGTGTAATCTAAATGCAGTTGCCTGCCTGACAGCGTGTGTGCCAGGCCCACTTGCCAACTAGTGCCACCACTCATATCTGTTGTAACAGTAGTGTAAATTTAAAAAAAAACTTTTTTGACTGTGAAACATCAGTTTGCTAGTGTAATCTAATAGCAGTTGCCTGCCTGCCAGCGTGTGTGCCAGGCCCACTTGCCAACTAGTGCCACCACTCATATCAGTTGTAACAGTAGTGTAAATTTTGTAAAAAAAAAAACTTTTTTGACTGTGAAACATCAGTCTGCTAGGGTAATCTAATTGCAGTTGCCTGCCTGCCAGCGTGTGTGCCAGGCCCACTTGCCAAATAGTGCCACCACTCATATCTGTTGTAACAGTAGTGTACAGTTTTTTTTAAAAAAACTTTTTTGACTTTGAAACATCAGTCTGCTAGTGTAATCTAATTGCAGTTGCCTGCCAGCGTGTGTGCCAGGTCCACTTGCTAAGTGCCACCAATCATATCTGTTGTAACAGTAGTGTAAAATTTTTTTTAAAAAACCTTTTTTGACTGTGAAACATCAGTCTGCTAGTGTAATCTAATTGCAGTTGCCTGCCTGCCAGCGTGTGTGCCAGGCCCACTTGCCAACTAGTGCCACCACTCATATCTGTTGTAACAGTAGTGTAAATTTAAAAAAAAAAACTTTTTTGACTGTGAAACATCAGTCTGCTAGTGTAATCTAATAGCAGTTGCCTGCCTGCCAGCGTGTGTGCCAGGCTCACTTGCCAACTAGTGCCACCACTCATATTTTTTGTAACAGTAGTGTAAATTTTGTAAAAAAAAACTTTTTTGACTGTGAAACATCAGTCTGCTAGTGTAATCTAATTGCAGTTGCCTGCTTGCCAGCGTGTATGCCAGGCCCACTTGCCAACTAGTGCCACCACTCATATCTATTGTAACAGTAGTGTAAAATTTTTTTTAAATTTTTTTTTGACTGTGAAGCATCAGTCTGCTAGTGTAATCTAATTGCAGTTGCCTGCCTGCCAGCGTGTGTGCCAGGCCCACTTGCCAACTAGTGCCACCACTCATATCTGTTGTAACAGTAGTGTAAATTTTGTAAAAAAAAACTTTTTTGACTTTGAAACATCAGTCTGCTAGTGTAATCTAATTGCAGTTGCCTGCCAGCGTGTGTGCCAGGTCCACTTGCTAAGTGCCACCAATCATATCTGTTGTAACATTAGTGTAAAAAATTTTTTAAAAAAACTTTTTTGACTGTGAAACATCAGTCTGCTAGTGTAATCTAATTGCAGTTGCCTGCCTGCCTGCCAGCGTGTGTGCCAGGCCCACTTGCCAACTAGTGCCACCACTCATATCTGTTGTAACAGTAGTGTAAATTTAAAAAAAAAAACTTTTTTGACTGTGAAACATCAGTCTGCTAGTGTAATCTAATAGCAGTTGCCTGCCTACCAGCGTGTGTGCCAGGCTCACTTGCCAACTAGTGCCACCACTCATATTTGTTGTAACAGTAGTGTAAATTTTGTAAAAAAAAAACTTTTTTGACTGTGAAACATCAGTCTGCTAGTGTAATCTAATTGCAGTTGCCTGCTTGCCAGCGTGTATGCCAGGCCCACTTGCCAACTAGTGCCACCACTCATATCTATTGTAACAGTAGTGTAAATTTTTTTTAATTTTTTTTTTGACTGTGAAGCATCAGTCTGCTAGTGTAATCTAATTGCAGTTGCCTGCCTGCCAGCGTGTGTGCCAGGCCCACTTGCCAACTAGTGCCACCACTCATATCTGTTGTAACAGTAGTGTAAATTTTGTAAAAAAAAACTTTTTTGACTGTGAAACATCAGTCTGCTAGTGTAATCTAATAGCAGTTGCCTGCCTGCCAGCGTGTGTGCCAGGCCCACTTGCCAAATAGTGCCACCACTCATATCTGTTGTAACAGTAGTGTACATTTTTTTTAAAAAAACTTTTTTGACTTTGAAACATCAGTCTGCTAGTGTAATCTAATTGCAGTTGCCTGCCAGCGTGTGTGCCAGGTCCACTTGCTAAGTGCCACCACTCATATCTGTTGTAACAGTAGTGTAAATTTAAAAAAAAAAAACTTTTTTGACTGTGAAACATCAGTCTGCTAGTGTAATCTAATAGCAGTTGCCTGCCTGCCAGCGTGTGTGCCAGGCTCACTTGCCAACTAGTGCCACCACTCATATTTTTTGTAACAGTAGTGTAAATTTTGTAAAAAAAAACTTTTTTGACTGTGAAACATCAGTCTGCTAGTGTAATCTAATTGCAGTTGCCTGCTTGCCAGCGTGTATGCCAGGCCCACTTGCCAACTAGTGCCACCACTCATATCTATTGTAACAGTAGTGTAAAATTTTTTTTAAATTTTTTTTTGACTGTGAAGCATCAGTCTGCTAGTGTAATCTAATTGCAGTTGCCTGCCTGCCAGCGTGTGTGCCAGGCCCACTTGCCAACTAGTGCCACCACTCATATCTGTTGTAACAGTAGTGTAAATTTAAAAAAAAAACTTTTTTGACTGTGAAACATCAGTCTGCTAGTGTAATCTAATTGCAGTTGCCTGCCTGCCAGTGTGTGTGCCAGGCCTACTTGCCAACTAGTGCCACCACTCATATCTGTTGTAACAGTAGTGTAAATTAAAAAAAAAACTTTTTTGACTGTGAAACATCAGTCTGCTAGTGTAATCTAATTGCAGTTGCCTGCCTGCCAGCGTGTGTGCCAGGCCCACTTGCCAAATAGTGCCACCACTCATATCTGTTGTAACAGTAGTGTACAGTTTTTAAAAAAAAAAACTTTTTTGACTTTGAAACATCAGTTTGCTAGTGTAATCTAATTGCAGTTGCCTGCCAGCGTGTGTGCCAGGCCCACTTGCTAAGTGCCATCACTCATATCTGTTGTAACAGTAGTGTACATTTTTAAAAAAAAAAAACTTTTTGACTGTGAAACATCAGTCTGCTAGTGTAATCTAATAGCAGTTGCCTGCCTGCCAGCCTGTATGCCAGGCCCACTTGCCAACTAGTGCCACCACTCATATCTGTTGTAATAGTAGTGTAAATTTTGAAAAAAAAAAAATTTTTTACTGTGAAACATCAGTCTGCTAGTGTAATCTAATTGCAGTTGCCTGCTTGCCAGCGTGTGTGCCAGGCCTACTTGCCAACTAGTGTCACCACTCATATCTATTGTAAAAGTAGTGTAAAAAAAAATTTAAAATTTGTTTGAACTGTGAAGCATCAGTCTGCTAGTGTAATCTAAATGCAGTTGCCTGCCTTACAGCGTGTGTGCCAGGCCCACTTGCCAACTAGTGCCACCACTCATATCTGTTGTAACAGTAGTGTAAATTTAAAAAAAAACTTTTTTGACTGTGAAACATCAGTTTTCTAGTGTAATCTAATAGCAGTTGCCTGCCTGCCAGCGTGTGTGCCAGGCCCACTTGCCAACTAGTGCCACCACTCATATCTGTTGTAACAGTAGTGTAAATTTTGTAAAAAAAAACTTTTTTGACTGTGAAACATCAGTCTGCTAGTGTAATCTAATAGCAGTTGCCTGCCTGCCAGCGTGTGTGCCAGGCCCACTTGCCAAATAGTGTCAACACTCATATCTGTTGTAACAGTAGTGTACAGTTTTTTAAAAAAAAAAAAATTTGACTTTGAAATTTCAGTCTGCTAGTGTAAACTAATTGCAGTTGCCTGCCAGCGTGTGTGCCAGGTCCACTTGCTAAGTGCCACCAATCATATCTGTTGTAACAGTAGTGTAAAATTTTTAAAAAAAAAAACTTTTTTGACTGTGAAACATCAGTCTGCTAGTGTAATCTAATTGCAGTTGCCTGCCTGCCAGCGTGTGTGCCAGGCCCTCTTGCCAACTAGTGCCACCACTCATATCTGTTGTAACAGTAGTGTAAATTTAAAAAAAAAACACTTTTTTGACTGTGAAACATCAGTCTGCTAGTGTAATCTAATAGCAGTTGCCTGCCTGCCTGCCAGCGTGTGTGCCAGGCTCACTTGCCAACTAGTGCCACCACTCATATCTGTTGTAACAGTAGTGTAAATTTTGTAAAAAAAAACTTTTTTGACTGTGAAACATCAGTCTGCTAGTGTAATCTAATAGCAGTTGCCTGCCTGCCAGCGTGTGTGCCAGGCCCACTTGCCAAATAGTGCCACCAGTCATATCTGTTGTAACAGTAGTGTACATTTTTTTTTAAAAAACTTTTTTGACTTTGAAACATCAGTCTGCTAGTGTAATCTAATTGCAGTTGCCTGCCAGCGTGTGTGCCAGGTCCACTTGCTAAGTGCCACCAATCATATCTGTTGTAACATTAGTGTAAAAAATTTTTTAAAAAAACTTTTTTGACTGTGAAACATCAGTCTGCTAGTGTAATCTAATTGCAGTTGCCTGCCTGCCTGCCAGCGTGTGTGCCAGGCCCACTTGCCAACTAGTGCCACCACTCATATCTGTTGTAACAGTAGTGTAAATTTAAAAAAAAAAACTTTTTTGACTGTGAAACATCAGTCTGCTAGTGTAATCTAATAGCAGTTGCCTGCCTACCAGCGTGTGTGCCAGGCTCACTTGCCAACTAGTGCCACCACTCATATTTGTTGTAACAGTAGTGTAAATTTTGTAAAAAAAAAACTTTTTTGACTGTGAAACATCAGTCTGCTAGTGTAATCTAATTGCAGTTGCCTGCTTGCCAGCGTGTATGCCAGGCCCACTTGCCAACTAGTGCCACCACTCATATCTATTGTAACAGTAGTGTAAATTTTTTTTAATTTTTTTTTTGACTGTGAAGCATCAGTCTGCTAGTGTAATCTAATTGCAGTTGCCTGCCTGCCAGCGTGTGTGCCAGGCCCACTTGCCAACTAGTGCCACCACTCATATCTGTTGTAACAGTAGTGTAAATTTTGTAAAAAAAAACTTTTTTGACTGTGAAACATCAGTCTGCTAGTGTAATCTAATAGCAGTTGCCTGCCTGCCAGCGTGTGTGCCAGGCCCACTTGCCAAATAGTGCCACCACTCATATCTGTTGTAACAGTAGTGTACATTTTTTTTAAAAAAACTTTTTTGACTTTGAAACATCAGTCTGCTAGTGTAATCTAATTGCAGTTGCCTGCCAGCGTGTGTGCCAGGTCCACTTGCTAAGTGCCACCAATCATATCTGTTGTAACATTAGTGTAAAAAAAATTTTAAAAAAACTTTTTTGACTGTGAAACATCAGTCTGCTAGTGTAATCTAATTGCAGTTGCCTGCCTGCCAGCGTGTGTGCCAGGCCCACTTGCCAACTAGTGCCACCACTCATATCTGTTGTAACAGTAGTGTAAATTTAAAAAAAAAAACTTTTTTGACTGTGAAACATCAGTCTGCTAGTGTAATCTAATAGCAGTTGCCTGCCTACCAGCGTGTGTGCCAGGCTCACTTGCCAACTAGTGCCACCACTCATATTTGTTGTAACAGTAGTGTAAATTTTGTAAAAAAAAAACTTTTTTGACTGTGAAACATCAGTCTGCTAGTGTAATCTAATTGCAGTTGCCTGCTTGCCAGCGTGTATGCCAGGCCCACTTGCCAACTAGTGCCACCACTCATATCTATTGTAACAGTAGTGTAAATTTTTTTTAATTTTTTTTTTGACTGTGAAGCATCAGTCTGCTAGTGTAATCTAATTGCAGTTGCCTGCCTGCCAGCGTGTGTGCCAGGCCCACTTGCCAACTAGTGCCACCACTCATATCTGTTGTAACAGTAGTGTAAATTTTGTAAAAAAAAACTTTTTTGACTGTGAAACATCAGTCTGCTAGTGTAATCTAATAGCAGTTGCCTGCCTGCCAGCGTGTGTGCCAGGCCCACTTGCCAAATAGTGTCACCACTCATATCTGTTGTAACATTAGTGTACAGTTTTTTTTTGAAAAAAAAATTTGACTTTGAAATTTCAGTCTGCTAGTGTAAACTAATTGCAGTTGCCTGCCAACGTGTGTGCCAGGTCCACTTGCTAAGTGCCACCAATCATATCTGTTGTAACAGTAGTGTAAAAATTTTTTAAAAAAAACTTTTTTGACTGTGAAACATCAGTCTGCTAGTGTAATCTAATTGCAGTTGCCTGCCTGCCAGCGTGTGTGCCAGGCCCACTTGCCAACTAGTGCCACCACTCATATCTGTTGTAACAATAGTGTAAATTTAAAAAAAAAACACTTTTTTGACTGTGAAACATCAGTCTGCTAGTGTAATCTAATAGCAGTTGCCTTCCTGCCAGCGTGTGTGCCAGGCTCACTTGCCAACTAGTGCCACCACTCATATCTGTTGTAACAGTAGTGTAAATTTTGTAAAAAAAAACTTTTTTGACTGTGAAACATCAGTCTGCTAGTGTAATCTAATAGCAGTTGCCTGCCTGCCTGCCAGCGTGTGTGCCAGGCCCACTTGCCAAATAGTGCCACCACTCATATCTGTTGTAACAGTAGTGTACAGTTTTTTTAAAAAAAACTTTTTTGACTTTGAAACATCAGTCTGCTAGTGTAATCTAATTGCAGTTGCCTGCCAGCGTGTGTGCCAGGTCCACTTGCTAAGTGCCACCAATCATATCTGTTGTAACAGTAGTGTAAAAATTTTTTTAAAAAAACTTTTTTGACTGTGAAACATCAGTCTGCTAGTGTAATCTAATTGCAGTTGCCTGCCTGCCAGCGTGTGTGCCAGGCCCACTTGCCAACTAGTGCCACCACTCATATCTGTTGTAACAGTAGTGTAAATTTAAAAAAAAAAAACTTTTTTGACTGTGAAACATCAGTCTGCTAGTGTAATCTAATAGCAGTTGCCTGCCTGCCAGCGTGTGTGCCAGGCTCACTTGCCAACTAGTGCCACCACTCATATTTATTGTAACAGTAGTGTAAATTTTGTAAAAAAAAACTTTTTTGACTGTGAAGCATCAGTCTGCTAGTGTAATCTAATTGCAGTTGCCTGCCTGCCAGCGTGTGTGCCAGGCCCACTTGCCAACTAGTGCCACCACTCATATATGTTGTAACAGTAGTGTAAATTTAAAAAAAAAAACTTTTTTGACTGTGAAACATCAGTCTGCTAGTGTAATCTAATTGCAGTTGCCTGCCTGCCAGCGTGTGTGCCAGGCCTACTTGCCAACTAGTGCCACCACTCATATCTGTTGTAACAGTAGTGTAAATTTTGTAAAAAAAAAACTTTTTTGACTGTGAAACATCAGTCTGCTAGTGTAATCTAATAGCAGTTGCCTGCCTTCCAGCGTGTGTGCCAGGCCCACTTGCCAAATAGTGCCACCACTCATATCTGTTGTAACAGTAGTGTACAGTTTTTAAAAAAAAAAATTTTTTGACTTTGAAACATCAGTCTGCTAGTGTAATCTAATTGCAGTTGGCTGCCAGCATGTGTGTCAGGCCCACTTGCTAAGTGCCACCACTCATATCTGTTGTAACAGTAGTGTAAATTGTTTTTAAAAAAAAAACTTTTTGGGGGGGGCGGAGCTTGGCCGCACAGAGTAATGGCCGCAGCTTAGAGAAGCTCTTAGGCCTTAATCCTCCAGATTGGCACTCAAATAATGATCAGCAGGGTCCTTTAAGCAATCTAACTGATAGAAAGGTGTCACAACAACAAGGGAACAAAATAAGGCTGAGGGCACCTACCGCAGCTGAACCGGAACGATATAGAGGCGCATAGAGACACGCGACTCTCGGAGCAGCAACAGCCACGTGGAATCTCACCGAGGCAGGCAAAGGCCAGTACACACCACGGATCCAAGAGCGGTCAGTGTCGCATGAGAAGCCAGGTCAGTCGCCACACAGAGTGTCAGACAAAACTGCAGAGGCGCAATAAGTAAGCAGCCAGCTGGGGACACACAACGCATTAGGCCCCATCGCTATACGCCATATTCTCAGTGACCGCAAGGAAAGTATAGAAAACAACGGAGCTTATCTTGGAAGCCCAGGTAACACATCCTACCTACATAACCACATAAACTACTGGGCACATAAACAGCATATAAAGCTGTACAATAAAAGGAGGTAATACGTACAGAACCTCTCTATTCCACAACCATCGCAACCACAAAAGTATTCTTTCTAGTGCCTTACAACTAGTGCATAAATGTGTTAAAGAGGGAATACTCAAAAGGAAAGAAGAGAGACATAAAGGGACACAAATCAGTTAAAACACTAAGCAAAACTGCATCTAAGCTAAGGGACATTAAACCATATTCTCTTAATTAGAGCATGAAAGTCAGCATAGCCCCATAATCTACATGGCAAGCAGACATTCTTTCCAACGTTAGCAATAGCAATGGATGACACAGTTTGAATGACTGAAACTGCACACTGTAAACTACGCTTGCAACATAGCACCAGGACTAAAATTAAAAATAAAAACAGAACATTGGGCATGCCAGCAAAAAAAAAAAAAAAACAGACAGCTTAACTAAGGCAAAGAAAATAAATCAGTACCTAAAACCAATAGACAATATTCCATTGAATGATAAACACTCAAAAGAAATGGCACAAATAAAAGAACAGGCAACAACACCACGTCAGGAGAATACTGCTGGGGAAATAACTAAAGCAGATCTAATGCTCCTAGCAACAAAAGATGATATTAAAACAGCAATGACGGACATGAGAGACATGTTCAACGAACTTAAAAAAGATATTAAGAAGGTAGAGCGCAAGGTTTCTACATTAGAAGAGGGCCACAACATAGCAACACAGGACATACAGCATCTATCTCAATTATCATACAATCAAGATGAGATTATTCACAACCTTATGGAAAAAGTAGAAGATTTGGACAATAGGGGGCGCCGAAACAACTTAAGGATTAGAGGAGTGCCAGAGAGCATACAGCCACCGGCCATACCCGGATACCTGCAAGATCTCTTCAGGACCGTGAAAGGCAGCAATACATCGCCTGATATAGTCCTGGAAAGGGCCCACAGGGCATTGCGACCTAAACCACCAACAAAAGCACCACCTAGAGACATTATAGTTACATTTCTGAATTTTTTAGATAAAGAAGAGGTGTTGAAACATGCCCGCCAGAAAAACCAAATCACGCATGCAGGAATAGCAATACAAATATTTACAGACTTAAGCCCTACTACACTGCAAAAACGTAGAGAGCTTCAATTTGTGACGTCGGTGCTAAGATCTCAGAAAATCACATATCGCTGGGGATTCCCAGTGAGCCTCACTGCAACGAGAGGAGATAAAACAGCAACGCTCCGTCAGATAGAAGACCTTCCATCATTCTGCGATATGCTACAGATACAGATCCCAATGCCTTCAGACCGCACAACGACGAGAATACAAAGACCAGTAGGTCAACACAAAGAAGATACCAACAAGAACTCCACATTTCAACAGGCAACCCCTTCAACAAGAAATGCCTCACCATAAACAACCCAAACATAAAATCTGAACTCAACAGCAGCAGGCAGATAAGTATAACAAAGACACTTATTGTATTTATCGCAAAAGGTAAATTATTGCTGACATATGAATCTCCAGACTGCAAACATTTTTTTTTTTTTCTTTTTTGTGTTACTGCATGCATAGGTGACTGCAGCCAAGATAACAACACCCGAATATTTAAGTATAAAAAGTGTATATATAAAAAAAAAATAAAAAAAAATCATAGTGTACACAAGTTATATAGAATGTCACCTTGGTTAATATAATGCAATACCCTGCTACTGAAAATGATATTATATGTTTCTATGAGTGCCGCTGGAGGAGACGGCCACAGCCTCCAAATACCACATTAGATTTGTGACAACTGAAAACTGTATAGCTATTTAGTCTTGTATAAACGGTAAATAATTCAGATTGTACTCATCAGTATTGATTATTGCATTTTTGCATTTCTAAAGTATATTGTTTTATAACTAACTTTGCTATTGCACACTTTATTTTTTTATTTCTAGCACTACTACCCCATCCCCTTCTTCCCTTACCCACTTCTTACCCTATACATTAAACCACACAAACAAACAAAAAAAGTCCTCCAAAAGAATAAGAGACGGTCACATAACCTAGAGACCCACATCAGCTAGCTGGTAGCACTAATATAACAGTTCAGAGACTTATTGTACACAACTCAGCAACAACAATGTGCAAACAAACTCTAATGCACCCTATAAACTTGGTCACAGTTAATGTAAAAGGGTTCAACACACCCCACAAGAGATCTTTAATTCTGACAGATCTCTACAAACAAAAGAACAACATAATCCTATTACAGGAAACACATTACAAAAAGGGAGCAGAACCAAAATGGCACCACCATGCATATACCACAGCATATTTCTCGTCGGGCCCAACAAAAAAAAAATGGTGTGGGGATATTAATTAAGCACAATATCCCATTGGTAATAAAGTAATAGAAAAAGATACAGAAGGGAGAACACTCATTCTAATAGGCTTATTGTACGGGCAACCCATCACTATTGTTAACGCCTACTTCCCAAATAAACAGCAGTCTGCATTTATGCGCAATCTTTCAGGGAAAATATTGGATGTCGCAAAGGGCATAGTGTTTGTGGGAGGAGACTTCAACACACCTCTTAACCCAGAAATAGATACATCAGAAGGCTCCACGCACATACCAAAAAGGGATATCAAACATATCAACAGCTAAATACAATCTCTTGCATTGCACGACATATGGTGTACACTGAACCCCACAACACGAGATTACACTTTCTATTCCTTCCCACACAGGCTATACACCAGGATTGACTATCTCCTCACTGACTCAATAGGACTAGCGCTCATCAAGAATGTGACAATACACCCGTCAACATGGTCGGATCATGCACCGGTCACGTGCCAAATCGTATGGCCTAACAGCCCAGTAACACCATATATTTGGAGGTTAGATGATAGCCTTTTAGACCATCCACTCATCCAAACCGACATAGAAAAAACACTGATAGAGTATTTCCAAATAAACACAACTCCAGACACAACTTGGACTAATATTTGGGAAGCGCACAAATGTGTTATAAGGGGGGAGTTATTAAAACACAAAGCTAACCTCCTTAAACAACATAGAGTCAAATATGTTAACCTCCTTACAAAGCTCCAGCATCTAGAATCCACACATAAACAAAACCCAAAAGATACTGAATTGAGTTTGCAACTAGCAGAGGCCAGGTCAGAGCTGAATACCCTGTTACAAAAAGAACAGCAGAATAAAACACTAAAACTAGGGGCGGAGCCAACTGAGGAAGGGAGAAGACGTACATTACAGGAGCTCCTCTACTAAATAATTTAATTGGGTACTATTCTGCTCAAAATTACACTAAACAGCCTAAAAACAATGATCGCTTTAAAAAGACTTAATGCAGCAGCACAGTAGACAACTAAGGGGGTCATTAACATCACTTTGAGATTGCACTCATATGGCGCGAATCGCCATTTTGGCTTGAATCTGTGCTGTATATCACTCCTGGCACCTACATTGAATTATACAACAGTGGCGACACCTATACTGTGCAACCAGTGTCAGCTACAAGTAAGACCTCAAACCATGGAGCTGGAGATCTCTCTCCTGAGAGCGCTATTGGATCGGCTGGACGAATGCCGGGCGGATCTGGTAGACACTTTACACACCGTTATGGCATCCTCCTCTGGCACAGGCCCTGTCACAATTCCCTATGGTAGCAGCACCGGAGCCATGATATTAGATGCACCAGGTGAAATTGCCGCTAAGCCCACTTCACAAAGAGAGCAGGAGTCAGATGACACGCCGCAGCCTACGGGTTCAGTGCTCACAGAAGGCCTTCTACCCGGTCGCTTTGCAGATTCACCCACAGACTGTGAGTACATGCAGAGAGATGCAACTCGCTCCTCAGGGACCCGTTGCGATCTTACTTTAAATGGCCTGCTTGCTGAAGGGGAGACACGGGGAGCAACCCAAATGAAAGAGCCTGCAGTACTACCAACCTCGAAATCACCTAGGTGCTGGGATTCAGCTTTAGGCTTATGCCTCCACATTGCCCTTTTAGACTCTGTGTCCAGCTACGCAGCGGCTCTCAAGAACAGCCATCTAGCTCAATTTGTCCCATTTACTAAGCGTGTACAGATCTCCACAATTTGTTATAAACGTGGGATTGGTTAGCCCAGCAGTTATTAAGACCATCACATTACTGGATACCTGGTTACCTGTTTGTCGAACATGAGCCCTGACTGACTGAACATTATGTGACATCCCTTATTATAGGGTTAACTTTAACAATTGCTGTCTAATTACGATGCTTCAAAGTGCATTACACTGTGATATACCCCAGGACTGGGGATATAAGCCCAATTTAAAGATTTATTGAGAATAGTATGTTCTTCTGATATGTTTCAGTCTCATAAACTAAGGCTGAGATACATTTATTTTATTGTTGTAATACCAGGAATGTCTATCCCTCATAGATCAGGCTTCAAAGTTTACCAATATTACATTAGCACATAGATAAGGTGAAGTAAATATATATGCATTGTATAGTCAGAGTTGAAAGATAGGTGCAGCTCTCATACATTTAAGTCCTATGCATATTATATGTGTCCCACATGTTTTTCTAAATGACAGAATTGATGCTCTGTATATATGCACAAATTCATATGTTAAATAATTGCTATACACTCTTATTTCACCCCTATATGAGTCTCTCTTCTAACAGTAGATTAAGGGTTATGTATTAGACTCTGATGCACACCTTGCATACTTTAACTAGCAGAGTTGCAGCTTACTAAAGTCATGTAGAACCTACGCAGGGAGTCAGCATAGTATACCTAATAAGCCCAATTTAAAGATTTATTGAGAATAGTTTGTTCTTTTGAAATGTTTCAGTCTCATGAACTAAAGTTGAGATACATTTATTTTATTGTAATATCAGGAGTGTCTATCCCTTATAGTTCAGGTTTAATGCTTACAAATATTACATTAGCACATAGATAAGCTGAGGTAAACTTATCTGCATTATATAGTCAGAGTTAAAAGATAGGTGCAGCTTTCATGCATTTGAGTCATATGCATGTCATATGTGTCCTACATGTTTATCTTAATGGCAGAATAGATGCTCTGTATATACGCACAAATCCATATGTTAAACAATTGCTTTACACTCTTACTTCACCCCTATATGAGTCTCTCTTCTAACAGTGGAATAAGGGTTATGTACTAGACTCTGATGCATACCTTGCATACTTTAACTAGTAGAGTTGCAGCTTACTAAAGTCATGTAGAACCTAAGCAGGGAGTCTAAGTTGGTAAGTTTGCTTTAGACACCCTAATTGTGAGTCAGGATGTAGCAGTATATATGGATAATGTATGTTTACTTAGAAGGGTTCGGTATACCAATCTAGGCTTGTTCTGCTGGTCGCGGCCGGGCCAGTGGAATTGGCATTATACGTAACTAATACAGAAGTGACTCCTCTCCTCCCTTTCCCGTCGGTACTTGTTGCCTACGGGTCATACCCCTACCCCCTTTTCCCTTGTCGCCGGTAGATGGCACCTCCCCAGGAGAGGAGTCCCTCTAGAAGCCCTTTATATCTCGTTTTATACTATGTTTCATATTATCTACCTCATATTTCATGTTACATACATCCTGATACTTTGCTATGAGAATAATTGTTCCAGAATATAATCTGACCCGTATTATACACAAAAACCTAGGATATTTGGACAGGTCTCTACGTAAGAGTATGTATAGAGTTCAGCTTTAATGATGACAGCCTGGAAAGTTTGTAAACTCCAATTGAATCTATAACTCCGTCCTCCCCGCTCCCATAGCTATGATCCACTTTTATAGCCATTGCTGCAGATCTTAGCTGGTCATTGGCCTGCAGCTCAAAGTGATTTTTGGGTTATCTCACCTAGAATTAAGGATCTTCCTTCTCTTTTGGATGTGCACATCTCCCCCCCCCCCCCCCCTCTCCCTACCTCAATTTTAAGAGTAACTTCACTAATGTTGAATGTAGTGCTCCAAGGTGGTAAAACCTACTTAGTTATTTCATATCTATACATTCACTTCCTGGAGGGGGTGACTCTATATTATTTCATTATTGTTCACCCAATATGGTGAATTCTATTGCGGTATTAATCCGCTACTTTCCATATATTTAAGCCAATTTTCCTCTTATGTGCCATGAATATGAATAGGTTCTAGAGTAACCTTATTTGTTAAGTGAAGAAACATGGTTTATGGTGTTAACTATATTGTGTATTCTATCTTTTTATTATTACTACTATAATTTAATTAGTATTTTGCACCCTACGGGGTAAAAATGTATCTCTCATTTATAATCTTTATTCTACATATAACAGTTGAAAATATCATTCTAACGGGCAGAATGCTTTGCTAATGAGGTACTATAGTACTATTATGTAAAAAAATAAAAATATAAGGTATCACGGTAAATCTTACAATATATATATCCGAAATATACAGGTGATATAGTAGGATATGTATGTTCTCAATATGTCTAACATGATTTACTATTGATATTAGCCATGTTCATTTTGTAATAACTTGTTTTATTGTCAATATGTGGCTCTTGTTTGTTTTGCTAATTACCTTAATAAAAATGTTTGATTTAAAAAAAAAAAAAAAAACACTAAAACTACAACAGAAATACTACAAACAAGGAAACAAGGCGGGGAGACTACTTCCTAGAATGTTGAAGCGCAAAAGACTTAAAACACACATACACAAAATAAAAACCAAATCAGGACAGACCAAGCATGACAGCATCTCACTGGTAGAAGAATTTAGCGCATATTATTCATCACTTTACAACATTTCAGCGAACACTGACGGAACTAAACTGCAGGACAACAAAAGACAAATCATCTCTGACTATATAGCTAAAACGCATTTACCTAAGTTAGATGACAATCAATCCAAAAATCTAGATGCACCAATCAACATTATCGAAACTAAAACGGCAATTAAGTCTTTACCGGGAGGGAAGAGCCCAGGCCCAGATGGGTTCAGCGCAAGGTACTACAAAAAATATATACAAATACTTGCCCCAAAGTTTGTACAAGTTTTCAATTCCATAGATAGCACAAAGGGCTTCTCAACTCCGATGCTTGAGGCTCACATAACGGTTCTCCCAAAACCTGGTAGAACCCCAGACACCCCAGAGAACTTTAGGCCCATCTCATTGCTGAATACTGATATAAAGATCTATGCCAGAATTCTTGCAAATAGGTTGAACTCTTACTTACCACAATTAATAGCCACTGACCAGGTGGGATTTATACCAGGAAGGGAAGCAAGAGATAACACCCTCAAAATTCTACAACTAACTACCTTAGCCCAAAACACAGGTCAAGAACTGGCATTGGTCTCAACAGACGCAGAAAAAGCCTTCGACAGGGTGGACTGGGATTTTCTCAGGGCCACTCTGCAAGGCATGAATGTGGGTGAAAACTTTATAGGAAAAATATTTTCACTTTACACTAATCCAACAGCCAAAGTTAGAGCTAACTCGATACTTTCTAGACCTTTCAAAATAAGCAATGGTACGAGACAGGGCTGCCCCCTTTCCCCCATATTATTTGCCATCTCAATAGAGGTACTTGCATGTAAGATAAGAGCCAATAAAGATATAAAGGGAGTGCATACCAAAGAGAATGAATACAAGTTGGCAATGTATGCCGACGATGTGCTACTAACACTAACAAGTATAGATAAATCGCTACCAGCGTTACTGGAAACATTGACGGAATATGGCAGGCTATCAAACTTCCACCTAAACTTAAATAAGTCAGAATTGCTTAACATCACTGTCCCGTCACAAAAACTCATTGAAGTGAGAAAGACTTGCCCCATTAAATACCAACCAACACAATTGAAATATTTGGGAATACTAATCACACGCAAACCACAAGACTTAATTACAGCAAACTATAGATCACTGCTAAAAAAATAACAAATGACCTTTCAAGATGGAAGAATAAGACCATTTCGTGGTTAGGAAGGATACATGTGATAAAAATGAACGTGCTCCCACGAATACTTTATATCTTGCAAACATTACCGATCACTTTAACAACAGATTACATATCTCAAATCCAACACAACATAGAGCAATTCATTTGGAATGGAATCAGGCCAAGAGTCCCAAGGAAAACATTACACATGACCAGGGATAACGGGGGGCTGGGACTCCCAGACCTAAAAAAATACAGACTAGCTATACTGATACAAAGGATAGTAGACTGGAGCCACAATGCTGAATCCAAGCAGTGGATCCAATTAGATAGAGAAATACTGCAAATTGAAAATGTGGGATGCTTGGCCTGGCTTCAAGCAAAGCACAGACCAGGCATCATCCAGAAGTACCCACTGCTGGACGAGCTTTTTTCTCAGTGGGATGCTCTGATAAACACTAACACAAATATCACTACAAGACCTGCCCCACTGACACCATTGATAGCAAACCCAGACCTTCCTTCTGGAATTCAGATCAAGGGGGGATTAGGGAAAGCCTCACACCTAAAAGAATATATAATTAAAGGTGTCTTGACAGGAGACAAGATAATTACAAGTGATGAACTAGCAGAGATGGTGGGAGATACGCCACTAAACTGGTACCTACATGCACAACTATCACACTACATAAACACACATAAACAGAAATCTAGCATGACGAGACAGTTGACACAGTTCGAAACACTATGCACGCTACCACACTATCCACGGCACATTGTCTCCACACTATACAAAATACTTCTTGACATTCAAGGAGAGCAGCTTCCCTCCTATTGCCACAAATGGCATAAGGAGTTACATGTAGACATAGATCACACAAACTGGTTAAAAATTTTCCGAAACCATAAAAAGGCATCAGTCTCTGCTAAGACACAGGAAACTAATTTTAAATACCTCTCCCGCTGGTACCTCACCCCGGTGAGACTTCAAAAAATATATAAACAAGCTAATAATCAATGCTGGAGAGGATGTGGGGAAACGGCTGATAAGCATCATGTGTGGTGGGGGTGCGAAAAGATAAAGCCCTTTTGGGAGGATGTAATAAAACATATTAACAAAACATTAGATGCAAATATCCCTGAGGACCCAAGTCTGTTACTATTCCACAATATCCCGAACTTTAAAGATGAAACAAAGCTAAATTTGCTGTTTATTATGCTCAATAGCGCAAAAGCGCTTGTACCTCTAAAGTGGAAATCCACAGAGGTGCCTGATCTAAAAATATGGAAACAGCAGGTTGAGCAGCAGTTAATAATGGAACAATACCACTTTCTCACATTAGGCAAAACAGAAATACATGAATATATGACTTTAAGATGGAATGAGCACAGGGACAGCGGTTAAAACACCTGATGGATCCAGTGATGTCCGGATCCACCCGGGTAGTTAAACAATACGCAAGGCAATACTACATCTATCATTAAGGAAGCATTACACAAAAACATTAGATAGACACACACAAGCATCTAGCAAACGACTAAACAACTACAACCATTTCATGAACACACTTACACTCCCTCCCCCCCCCTCCCCCTCTTCCCCACCTCCTATCCTGTTTAAGCACTTATAAGTTCTTAATTATGATAAGCTGGGAGTTAAATCCAGTATAGCTAGCACCGCAATTTTTTTTTATATTAAAACGATGTATATTATGTTTACATATTGACAAAGATATCCCCTTATCTCACCCGCTCACCCTCACGCTTTGAACATTCGGACACTGGTCCAAAAGTGGCCAAGTACCATACCAATGAGCGGGGAAGGGGAGCTTATCTCTCCACTAATTGGAACTGCAAACTTCTATGGGACATGATATCCTCCTCAATACAAGTTCGGAAAAGTGTATAACATATAATTTTGATGTTAGTTCAAAGAACGGCTCAAATTGTAACCCGAGCCCAGTTTGTACATTGATAAGTTTATGCAATAAAAACTTTAAAACCTAAAAAAAAAAAAAAAAAAAAAAAAAAACTTTTTTGACTGTGAAACATCAGTCTGCTAGTGTAATCTAATAGCAGTTGCCTGCCTGCTAGCGTGTGTGCCAGGCCCACTTGCCCAGTGCCACCACTCATATCTAAAATCCATGCCATATACACCTCCCCCGATAGGGGGAGTAACAGGTATTAAACTGATCAGAATAGTACTACTTTACACACCACAGATATCTGGTGCCACAGTAGATTGCACGCGCAGTGCCCCAAATTTGAAGTAGCAGATCCGACCAAGCATCTTTTTCCATCTCCCGGTTCCTAAAATCCATGCCATATACACGTCCCCTGGTGCTGCAACTGCCTCTGGGAACCTTACCATGGGTCTCAGACTGCACATCTTGTAATTCTCTGTCTGGAAAATTATATATCTATCAAATCTATCTATTTATCCATCAAATCTATCTAACTATCTATTTTATCTATCAAATGTATATTGCCTCTATTGATCTATGTAATCTATGTATCTATCTATCTATCTATCTATCTATCTATCTATCTATCAAATCTATCTCGTGGCCGGACTGTTTTGTGACAGCCACTTGTGTTTCGGCCAAATGTCCATCGGCCAAATGTCCGTCGGCTAAAAGTCCGGCCACGATTGCACGCGCAGTGCCCCAAATTTGAAGTAGGAGGACCGACCAAGCATCTTTTTCCATCTCCCGGTTCCTAAAATCCATGCCATATACACGTCCCTTGGCAAAGCAACTGCCTCTGGGAACCTTACCATGGGTCTCAGACTGCGCGTCTTGTAATTCTCTGTCTGGGAAATTATCTATCTATCAAATCTATCTATTTATCTATCAAATCTATCTATCTATCGTATCTATCAAATGCATATTGCATCTATTGATCTATCTATCTAATCTATGTATCTATGCATCTATCAAATCTATCTATCTCGTGGTTGTGCAAATGGACTGTTTGCGGTGAGTTTGGTCTGTCACTGTGAAGCGGGCGTAACCCTTACACTACCTGATCGATACAGCATCATACCTGATGTTTTAAAGCACGTTATTCCAAACAATTTAGGAATGTTAGGTGATTTATGCCTTTTATGGATTAAAACCAGACTCTGCATCAACTATGTAATTTTCCGTGGGAGTTTTGCCATGGATCCCCCTCTGGCATGCCACAGTCCAGGTGTTAGTCCCCTTGAAACAACTTTTCCATCACTATTGTGGGCAGAAAGAGTCCCTGTGGGTTTTAAAATTTACCTGCCTATTGAAGTCAATGGCGGTTCGCCCAGTTCGCCCGTTTGCAAACAGTTGCGGAAGTTTGAGTCCGCCGTTCGTTAACGGAAAATCTTAAGTTTGCGACATCACTACTTGAAAGTTGCTATCATATCAACTCTTTCCCTTCTCTCCTCTAAGCTATACATATTTAGATCATTCAGCCTATCCTGTTCAGTTTTATATTTTAGACCATGTACCATTTTGGTAGCCCTCCTTTGCACAGATTCAAAATTGTTAATATCCTTCTGAAAATATTGCCTCCAGAAATGCACACAATACTCAAGTTGAGGCCTATCTAATGATCTATAAAGTGGCATAAGAACCTTACTATGGGCTAGATTTATCAAAGCTGAGGTGTACAGGGGCACGTATACGCGCCCCTGTATGCCTCAGCTCGCCTGTGGTGGGGCGAAATTATCCGCAGGTAATCATCATTGCACACGAGTGCAATTCTGCACTTGCGTGTAGTCCTACCCCCTGCTCGTGCACAGCCAATCATGCGCGGGCAGGAGCTGTCAATTTCCTTGGTCGGACTCGACCACAGAGATTGAATTTCGCCACCTTAGAGGTAGCTAAGAGGTTAAGGAAGTGGCGGTCTGGTGACTGCTGCTTGATAAATTACGGCGAGCAAGTTCTTGTGAGAACTTGCAGCCGTAGGGCTTTGGTAAATCGAGCCCTATTTCTGCTGCAAATACCTCTACCAATACATCCAAGAATTCTGCTGTCTTTACTCGATGCAGTACTACAATGTCTACTGAATTTTAAATCATCTGAAATAATAATTCCCAAGTCCTGTTCCTCATCTGTAACAGTCAGTTAAGTGTAATTGAGTCTGTAATTAACATGTGGATTTTTCGTCCATAAATGCATAATTTCTCACTTTGCTGTGTTAAACCTTTGATCCCATTCATTTGTCAAATCCTACAATTGTTGTATATCACTTATCAGTTTGTCTACCCCACCCGGAACATCCACTCTGTAATAAATTGTTGTATCATCTGCAAACAGACATACTTTCCCCTGTAGCCCTTTGCTGATATCACATATAAATAAGTTAAACAAAAAAGGCACCAGAACTGACCCCTGAGGAACACCACTAGTAACATCCTCCCTCTGCTGAATGTACTCCATTTACTAAGACACTTTGTTTTCTGTCCTTAAACCAGCATTCCACCCAGATCACAATTTTTTAGTCTAGACCAAGGAGATACAGTTTGTGAATTAGTTTGTTGTGTGGGATGGTGTCAAATGCTTTGCAGAAATTTAGATATGCTACATCAACTACTCCACCCGTGTCTAATACTTTGGTTACAAAATCAAAGAAGTCAATTGGATTCTGACATGGTCTCCCTCCTCTATACTATACTCATAGTGGCTGTTGTATATTGCATGACACATATGGTTTGAACATTGATTTATTTTAAAGGTATAGTAAAGTCTAAAATAAAATTTCAGGATAGAGCATGCATTTATTAAAAAAAAAAATTATTATCTTTTTAGTCTTGATATATTATATAGAAGGGTAAAACTATATCAGGTCATAAGAGCTCAGTAGTGAGCATGTGTATTCAGTACTCTATGGCAGAAGTGTTTTTTAACATTATTTGTATTTTTTATAAAAAATTTCAAAACTCTGCTACTGTAGAGAACTGTAAACACGTGCACAGTAATAAACTCATATGAACCTACCTAGTTGTAATATTCAATAAAAGATACAAAGAAAATAAAGCAAATTTGATAACAAAAGCAATCGTGAAATTTTAGTTTTGAATTTTCTGTCCCTTTAAAAAAATAAAATAATTATATTTTTCATTTATTTGTATAACATCATAGTTATTTATATTTTATTTTTTTATTTACGTTCTATTTTATTAAAAAATATAATCATTTCAAAATATTAGTTACATCAATAGTACTAACCTTTCAGTAAGATCAATATAACCATAAAAATCCATTGGATCTTAACTTGAACTTGAACACATGATGCACCATCTGGAATTTTTTGTGTGATAATATCCCATTCTCTGAAGCAATATGATTTTATCACAGTTGGCATGAGTTCACAATTTCCACACACCATGAAAGATTTTCTAGTCTCTGTAAATCTTCTTCTTCAACATACGTTTCCTGTGACTTTGATTCAGTAACTAAATCTTCTCTATTTCTTATTAGATCCCATAAATGAGTTTGGGTTGCATCAAAAAACAATGGCTCGATGTTCCTCTCCTCCATTAAAATTTGCATCTATTTAAAAAAAAAAAATATCAAATAAAATGTCTTTAATTTTAAACCCAGAAATTAAAAAGATATATTTAAAATCGAAAATTATATATATTTATATAAATTATATTAAATAATTACTTACATTTTAAAAAGTTTGATTGGTTAAGATATATTTGTGAATTATAAATTATGATTCAAAAAAATAATATATATATATATATATATATATATCAGTCCTGACGAGGCCCCTGTTTCGCTCAGCATTATGGGGTGAAACGCGCATCGACTATTCTAACAATAAGCAGCAAGTAGGACACCTGCAGTGTAAGCAGCTGGTTTGATTTGCCCAGGAAATTCAAACTGAAGAAGCAAGCCTGGTTCTTGCGGTAATCAAGCGGTTACACTAAGCCGCCTGGATATGGTTCACGCTCACCTGCATAGTCCATGTCCCTAATGAGCAAGGAGATACGGTTGGCTGTCGAGATAGGTGAGATTAGGATGTCTGAGGCTCATGTCCCGGTCCGTTATTTATCAGCCCTGTGTTTTTGATTCCCGGATGTCGCTGCAGTGTCTACAAGCAGTTTGTTTCATTATGTCTATTTGCACTACTTAGATATGGTTATTATGCAATTTATCTGCCAAAGTCATTACACAAGTTAACATTTGAGGACGTCTTTACCTCGGTTAACTCATACATTGGAAACATATATTGCAGGATTATCCTATTTTAACCTGTTGGATTACAAAGTTGGTTTATACTGCAACAAATTGAGGCACCTGATCTCTTATCATCGGGACTAATATCTGTCTGTTTAAAGGACTTATCAATTTTGTTATTTTGTGTATCCAATATAATGAATGTCAGTTCTGTTTAACAGCTTTCTTAAGCGATATTAGGTCTTTCCCATCCAACTATTGTTTGCTGCATGTGTTTTCAATATGCTTTTGTTGATGATTGATATGTTTAAGATGCATAGTTTTTAACCCACTGCAGTGGTATCTTTTAGACTTGATGGATATTTCTTGAAGCTGACAAATTTGTTTTGGGCAATAAACTATCTGCATATGATTGAATCCTTGCATGTATGGTTCATTTTGGTTTTGATATTATCCCGCAGTCATATTTATCTAAGACATTAGATTTAATAGGTAATAATTTGAGTGCTGAAGTCCCCTACTTTAGTCATGGTACCTCATATAGCTCTACCATGATTTCTTCTCTATAGTGTCTGGAACTATATATATATATATATATATATATATATATATTATTATTCTTTATTTATAAAGCGCCAACAGATTCCGCAGCGCTGCCCATGGGTACAAGGATAACAGTACAGTGGAGAAACAATACGATAAGACACAAAATTTTACAGACAAATACAGGGGGAGTTGAGGGCCCTGTTCCCGTGGGAACTTACAATCTAGATGGGTAGAAGGATTGGAAACAGGAGGTGGGGACTGCAGAGGTGAGAATGATATTAGTGAGGAGATAGAGGGCAACTGTTAGTTAGTTAGTTGGTTAGTTTGTTAATAAGTCGGGTGATAAGCTTCCCTGAACAGAAAGGTCTTTAGGGAACGTTTAAAGGAGGAGAGGTTAGGGGCAAGTCTGACATCTCGAGGAAGTGCGTTCCAGAGGGTTGGTGCCACACGAGAGAAGTCCTGTAGTCTAGAATGAGAGGAGGTGATGGTAGAGGATGCAAGAAGCAGGTCGTTGTTGGATCTTAGGGGACGGGCAGGAGTATATTTGTTGATGAGTGAGGACAGGTAGGGTGGGGCAGCATTGGTGAGGGCTTTGTAGGTCAGGGTGAGAATTTTGAATTTAACTCTGTTGTGAATGGGGAGCCAGTGAAGGGACTCACAGAGAGGCGCAGCAGAAACAGAGCGTCGAGAGAGGTGGATTAGTCTGGCGGATGCATTTAGGACGGATTGGAGGGGAGAGAGGCGGGAGAGAGGGAGGTCAGTTAGTAAGTTGTTACAGTAGTCAAGTCTGGAAATTACCAGGGAGTGGATGAGCTGTTTGGTAGTTTCAGCACTCAGAAACGGGCGAATTTTGGAGATATTGCGTAGGTTGTTGCGGCAGGATGAAGAGAGCAGTTGGATGTGGGGAATGAAGGACAGATTTGAGTCAAGCGTGACTCCGAGGCAGCGGACTTGGGGTGATGGGGAGATAGTGGTGCCGCCAACAGTGATAGAGAAATTAGAGACGGGAGTGGAGCTAGAGGGGGGAATTAGAAGTAGTTCGGTCTTGGACATATTTATTTTTAGGTGGTGAGAGGACATCCAGGAAGAAATGCCAGATAAGCAATCGCTGATGTGAGAGTTGACAGAAGGAGAGAGTGCAAGGGTGGAAAGGTAGATCTGGGTATCATCAGCATAGAGGTGATAGCTGAAGCCATAGCTGTTGAAAAGTTTACCCAGTGAAGAAGTGTAAATAGAGAAGAGTAGAGGACCCAGGACAGAGCCTTGAGGTACTCCAACAGACAGGGGCAATAGAGAGGAGGAGTCACCAGCAAAAGGGACTGAGAAGGATCTGTTAGAGAGATAAGAGTGAATCCAGGAGAGGGCAGTGTCACAGAGACCAAGAGAACTGAGAGACTGTAGGAGAAGGGGATGGTTAACAGTGTCAAAGGCAGCAGATAGGTCAAGTAAGATGAGTATAGAGTAGTAGCCTTTGTTTTTAGCAGAAAGGAGATCGTTAGTAACCTTGGTGAGAGCAGTTTCAGTTCAGTGTTGGGGACGGAAGCCAGATTGCAGGGGGTCAAGCAATAAGTTGGACGACAGGAAGTGGGTTAGGCGATTGAAAACTAGTTTTTCGAGGAGTTTTGAAGCTAGTGGGAGCAGTGATATGGGGCGGTAGTTTTCAGGGGAGTTAGGGTCGAGGGAGGGTTTTTTGAGGATGGGGCTGACCTTCGCATGTTTGAAGGAGGCAGGGAATGAGCCGGTAGAAAGGGATAGGTTAAATATGTGAGTAAGAGCCGGAGTGAGGGTGGTAGACAGAGGAGGAATTAGATGTGAAGGAATAGGGTCAAGTGGGCAGGTAGTGAGGTGTGAGGAAGACAAAAGGGAAGCCACTTCACTCTCGGTGGTTGGGAGGAGGGTGCAGAGAGTGGCAGAGGGGGTGACTGGGAGCGGAGTTGGGAGATTGCAGGTTTGTGTTGGGATGTTTCCTCGGATTGCAAGTGTTTTATTGAGAAAATAGTCAGCAAGGTCTTGAGCACTGAATGCAGATGAGGGGGGTGGTGCAGGTTGGTAGAGGAGAGAGTTGAAAATAGAGAAGAGTCTTTTAGGGTTTGAGGAGTGAGTGGATATAAGAGAGGAGAAGTAGGTTTGCTTAGCTAAGCGAAGGGCAGAGGTGTAAGAGTAGAGAATGAACTTATAGTGCATGAAATCATGTTCAGAGCGGGATTTCCTCCAGGCACGCTCAGCAGTGCGGGAGCATTTTTGTAGGTGACGCGTTTGTTGGGAGTGCCAGGGTTGGAGCGGACGATGTGGGGCTTTGCGAGGTTGGGGTGGAGCGAGAGTGTCAAGTGCAGCAGATAGAGTATTGTTATAGTGGGTTATAGCAAGGTCAGGGCAGGATATCGTGGAAGTGTGGGGGAGGCGTAGTTGAATAAGATTGGAGAGTTGGGGAGCGTCCACAGTGTGCAGATTTCTGCTGGTGCGGGGGCGAGAGGGGGAAGTAGGTTTAGTATCTATATTAGGATTAAAGGTGAGCAGATGGTGGTCTGAGATGGGAAATGGGCGACATGCAACATTAGAGAGAGAGCAGAGATAGGAGAATACCATATAAATTGAGTGTCCTTCGCGGTGGGTAGGGAATAGGGTGGATTGTGACAGGCTGAAGGAGTTAGTGAGTGAGAGAAGTTTAGAGGCAGCAGGGGCAGATGGGTTGTCAATGGGGATGTTGAAGTCCCCTAGAATTAGAGCAGGTATATTTGTGGAGAGAAAGGAAGGAAGCCAGGCAGCAAAGTTGTCAAGGAATTGGGAAGTTGGTCCAGGGGGGCGATAGATAACTGCCACTCTGAGAGAGAGAGGGGAGAACAGGCGAATGCAGTGCACTTCAAAGGAAGAAAAGGAGAGAGATGGAAATGGGGATAGGTACTGATAGGAGCAGGAGGGGGAGAGTAAGATGCCAACACCGCCACCGTGTCTCTCACCTGGCCTAGGTGTGTGGCTAAAGTGAAGACCACCATGTGTGAGGGCAGCAATGGAAGCAGTGTCAGAGGAAGATAGCCAGGTTTCAGTAATAGCTAAGAGGTTGAAAGCGTTGGAAACAAACAGGTCGTGAACAGTTGTAAGCTTGTTACAGACGGAGCGAGCATTCCAGAGGGCACAAGAAAAGGGAGGGGTTAGGTGCTGTGTGTTAATTGAGATGAGATTGTTGGTATTGCGTGACCTAGGATTTTTGCAGTGGGAGATGGAGCGAGAGTGTAAAAGTGTGGCGATTGTTGCAGGGCCAGGGTTAGGAGAGACATCACCAGCAGCAAGCAGTAGTAGCAGTGAGAGAGACAGAAGGTGAGAGTGAGATTTGTAGGAGCGAGAATGGTTAGACACAGGAGAGTTAGAGGGGGAAGAGTTTCTAAGGAAACAAAGTAGTTCATGAGAGGACAGCATAGGGGATGAGAGAAGGGAGGGGGAGATATGGATAGTGTGGGGATTGTTGTTATAGGGACATACAGTGATTTTTAGGAGAAGGGAAGACAGAGAGAGCAGAAAAGGCATAGAAAGCATTGTGTAGAAGTATAGTTATTAAGTTTACCTGTTAGTTGGTCTGCAGTTTCAACCTCAAGTTTCTAACTCCAGTGTGCTAACTCTTGCTACTTGTAACATAGAGCTACTTAGAACAGAGAGCCATCGGCGCAAAATGAGCCTTAAGCCTTCTCCATATGTAGGAATGAGAAGTGATGAAATGATTCTAGGCAGCTGTTACAGGCAGTTTTAGCTAGCAGGAATTACACACTTGCAAATTAGAGAGGGGGTGGGGTTAAAGGCTGAATAAGTTTAGATAATATAAGATAAAATGATTACAGGTAGACAAAATGGAGACAGAGAAAATGGTTACCAGAGGAGTCTAGCACAGTTTAAAGGGGCGTTTAAAAACAGTCAGTTAGGCAGAAGCAGGAAGACATACCAGAGGAGTCTAGCACAGTTTAAAGGGGCGTTTAAAAGCAGTCAGTTAGGCAGAAGCAGGAAGACATACCTGTAGAGAGATGAGATGAAATAGGATTAGAATCATGGATATTGGTCCAGTGTGCTAACTCTTGCTACTTGTAACATAGAGCTACTTAGAACAGAGAGCCATCGGCCCAAAATGATAAATATAATTATTTTTTAAAAAAATATACATTGAGTTGTCACATCATGGCATATATGGATAGATAGATATATTGATATGTATATATAGTAATTTAAATGTATAATTTTGATTTTTATATAAAAAATAATTTTTTAATTATAGTTAAAGTATTATTTTAATAATGAGATTTCAATAAAATATAATTATTTTTAAAAAAATATACATTGAGTTGTCACATCATGGCATATATGGATAGATAGATATTAATATAGATTGCTAGAGAAATAGATACTTCGATATATAGATACATAGATGGATAGATAGAATGATTTATATATATATATATATATATATATATACAGTATATATATATATATATATATATATATATACAGGGAGTGCAGAATTATTAGGCAAATGAGTATTTTGACCACATCATCCTCTTTAAGCATGTTGTCTTACTCCAAGCTGTATAGGCTCGAAAGCCTACTACCAATTAAGCATATTAGGTGATGTGCATCTCTGTAATGAGAAGGGGTGTGGTCTAATGACATCAACACCCTATATCAGGTGTGCATAATTATTAGGCAACTTCCTTTCCTTTGGCAAAATGGGTCAAAAGAAGGACTTGACAGGCTCAGAAAAGTCAAAAATAGTGAGATATCTTGCAGAGGGATGCAGCACTCTTAAAATGGCAAAGCTTCTGAAGCGTGATCATCGAACAATCAAGCGTTTCATTCAAAATAGTCAACAGGGTCGCAAGAAGCGTGTGGAAAAACCAAGGCGCAAAATAACTGCCCATGAACTGAGAAAAGTCAAGCGTGCAGCTGCCAAGATGCCACTTGCCACCAGTTTGGCCATATTTCAGAGCTGCAACATCACTGGAGTGCCCAAAAGCACAAGGTGTGCAATACTCAGAGACATGGCCAAGGTAAGAAAGGCTGAAAGACGACCACCACTGAACAAGACACACAAGCTGAAACGTCAAGACTGGGCCAAGAAATATCTCAAGACTGATTTTTCTAAGGTTTTATGGACTGATGAAATGAGAGTGAGTCTTGATGGGCCAGATGGATGGGCCCGTGGCTGGATTGGTAAAGGGCAGAGAGCTCCAGTCCGACTCAGACGCCAGCAAGGTGGAGGTGGAGTACTGGTTTGGGCTGGTATCATCAAAGATGAGCTTTTGGGGCCTTTTCGGGTTGAGGATGGAGTCAAGCTCAACTCCCAGTCCTACTGACAGTTTCTGGAAGACACCTTCTTCAAGCAGTGGTACAGGAAGAAGTCTGCATCCTTCAAGAAAAACATGATTTTCATGCAGGACAATGCTCCATCACACGCGTCCAAGTACTCCACAGCGTGGCTGGCAAGAAAGGGTATAAAAGAAGAAAATCTAATGACATGGCCTCCTTGTTCACCTGATCTGAACCCCATTGAGAACCTGTGGTCCATCATCAAATGTGAGATTTACAAGGAGGGAAAACAGTACACCTCTCTGAACAGTGTCTGGGAGGCTGTGGTTTCTCCTGCACGCAATGTTGATGGTGAACAGATCAAAACACTGACAGAATCCATGGATGGCAGGCTTTTGAGTGTCCTTGCAAAGAAAGGTGGCTATATTGGTCACTGATTTGTTTTTGTTTTGTTTTTGAATGTCAGAAATGTATATTTGAGAATGTTGAGATGTTATATTGGTTTCACTGGTAAAAATAAATAATTGAAATGGGTATATATTTGTTTTTTGTTAAGTTGCCTAATAATTATGCACAGTAATAGTCACCTGCACAAACAGATATCCCCCTAAAATAGCTATAACTAAAAACAAACTAAAAACTACTTCCAAAACTATTCAGCTTTGATATTAATGAGTTTTTTGGGTTCATTGAGAACATGGTTGTTGTTCAATAATAAAATTAATCCTCAAAAATACAACTTGCCTAATAATTCTGCACTCCCTGTATATATATATATATATATATATATATATATACACAGATAGTAAATTATTTTAATAGATCGATTTAACGATACATACAGTATATAGATAGATGGATAGATAAATACATATACAGATAGATATACAAAAAGATATTTAATAATGCAGATAGATAGACAGAAAGATATATAGATAGACAAAAAGGAAAAAAAATAAATAGATATAGAGACTGTTAGAGATAGAAACAGACAGATAGATATTTACACCGATAGAAAGATATGTAGATTTTAAGATATAGATAGATAGATGATACATAGATAGATATACATATAGACAGATAGATAAAAATAAAGATTTATTATTTGATAGATATACAGATTGATAGTTATTTATGAATGTAGATAGACATAAATATAAATAGATCAATATACAGACAACAAACAGACATAAAGATACATAGAGAGAGAGATAGACAGGCCAACAGACAGATAGATTGATAGATTGAGTGATAGATTTATATTTTAATAGATACATAGATAGATGATTAGATAGACAGATATATAGTTTGATATATAAATACACAATATGTCATCACCCTCATTTTCATCTCTCCAAAAACTCTGTCCTCTGCATCATATACATCTCTCTTTCACACTTTGCCCTCTCTCTTATACCAATATCTCTTTCACAACCTGTCCTCTAATGCATCACAATCTCTCTCTCACGCTCAGCCCTCTCCATGATACCCATCGCTCTATAACTCTCTGCCCTCTACCTCATACCTATCTCTCTGTCACACACTGCACTCTCCCTTATCCCCATGTCTCTCTATATTCCATCTCCATCATCCCCATCTCACTATAACACGCTGCTCTCTCCCTCATTAACACCTTCTGTCTCACACTCTGACCTCTCCATTATACCCATCTATCACACACTATGACCTCTCCTTCATACCTATCTCTCTTTCACAACCTGCCCTCTCCCTCATCCACCTTTTATATCTTACTCTCCCATCTCATCATCCGCATCTATTCCACATTATGTCCTCTCCCTCATACCCATCTCTCTATCACTCTCTGCCCTCTCTATCATCACCATTTCTCTCAAACACTCTGCCCTCTCCCTCATACCCATCTCTCTCTTACTTTCTGCCCTCTCCATGATCACCATCTATCTCTGTCACTCTGCCCTCTTCATCATACCTATCTATCTCTAACTCTATGCCCTATCCATCATCCAGCTTATAGCTCACACTCTGCCATCTCCCTCATACCCATCTCTCTCTCTATTCCATCTCCATCAGCCCCATCTCGCTCTAACACTCTGCCCTTTCCATAATTAACACCTTCTATCTCACACTCTGCCCTCTCTATCATCCCCATCTATCACACACTAAGACCTCTCCCTCATACCTATCTCTCTTTCACAACCTGCCCTCTCCCTCATCCACCTTTTATATCTTACTCTTCCATCTCCATCATCCACATCTATTCCACATGATGCCCTTTCCCTCATACCCATCTCTCTCTCACTCTCTGCCCTCTCCATGATCACTATCTTTCTGTCGCACTCTGCTCTCTTCATCATAGCCATCTGTCTATCAATCTCTGCCCTATCCATCATCCATCTTCTTTCTCACACTTTTCCCTCTCCCTCATACCCATCACTCTCTCTATTCTCCTCCATCAGCCCTATCTCTTTCTCACACTCTGCCCTCTCCATCATCCCCATCTATCACACACTATGACCTCTCCCTCATACCTTTCAACATTATGCCCTCTCCCTCATACCCATCTCTCTCTCACTCTCTACCCTCTCAGTGATCACCATCTCACTGTCACACTCTTCCATATATATTATAGCCATCTGTCTATTAATCTCTGCCCTATCCATCCTCCGTCTTCTATCTCCACTTTTCCCTCTCCCTCATACCCATCTCTCTTTCCATTCTCACCCCATCTATCTCTAACACTCTGCACTCTCCCTCATTAACACGTTCTATCTCTCACTTGGTCCTCTCCATCATCCCCATCTATTACACTCTATGACCTCTCCCTCATACCTATCTCTCTTTCACAACCTGCCCTCTCCCTCATCCACCATCCATATCTTACTCTCCCATCTCCATCATCCATATCTATACCACGTTATGCACTCTCCCTCATACCCATCTATCTATCACTATATGCCCTCTCCATCATCACCATCTCTCTCTAACACTCTGCCCTCTTCATTATACCCATCTGTCTCTCACTCTCTGCCCTCTCCATGATACCCATCTCTCTGTCACACTATGCCCTCTTCATCATACCTATCTGTCTTTCAACCTCTGCCCTATCCATCATCCCCCTTCTATCTCACACTTTGCCCTCTCCCTCATACCCATTCGTCTATCACGCTCTGCCCTCTCCATCATCGTCATCTCTCTCTAACACTCTTCCATCTCCATCATCACATCTCTCTCTCTCTCTCTCTCTCACACACTCTGCCCTCTACATCATATATATATATATTTCCCTCTCTGACATCTCAAACATCACCATTTCTCTCTCACACTATGTCCTCTCCATCATAACCATCTCTCACAACCTGTTCTCTCCCTCATCCACCTTCTATCTCACACTCCACTCTTCATCATCCCCATCTCTCTCTCACACTGTACCCTCTACATAATAACCATCTCTGTCTCAGAACCTGCACTCTATCTCATCCACCTTCTACACTTTGCCTCTCCATCATCCCCATATATTACACATTCTGCCATCTCACTCAACCACATATATATCTCTAGCACTCTGCCCTCTCCCTCTTACCAATATCTGTCACACTCTACCCTCTCCATCATTACCCATCTCTGTCACAATCTGTCCTCTCCCTCATACACATCTCTTTCTATCACAAACTGCCCTTTCCCTAATCAACCTTCTATCTAACACTCTTGCCTCTCCATCATCCCCATCCATCCAACACTTATCCCTCTCCCTCTTTCCAATATTTATCTAGTACTCTGTGCTCTCCCTCATCCACATCTCTGTCACACTCAGTTGTCTCCATCAACCACTTCTCTGTCACACTCTGTCCTCTCAATCATCCACATCTCTGTCATACTCTGCGCTCTCCCTCATCTACATCTATCTCACACTCAGCCCTTTCCTTCACCATTATCTCTCTCAAACTCTGCCCTATCACTATTCAACATCTCTCACACACTCTGCACATCCACTGATTATAGATAGATAAAAAATAATAATATTTAAATGATAAAAAAAATAGATTATAAATAATGTTTACAATAAATACATTGATAAAGACAGATGTATAGATAGATCGAAAATATAATTAAACTTATTTATTTATACACAATAAACAATATTAGATTTTTTTTTCAAATTTTCATAAATTTAAATTATTTCATTTTTATTTCAATATAAAGTGATTATTTTTAGTGAGGAATATTAAAGATATATTTCATTTTTATATTGCCTCAAACATTATTGTTTCAGAGCATCACATAATAATATCTATTTTAATTATTATAAATTCCTTTTTATATGTCTCTAATAATAATAATATACCATCAATTGTTTGTAAATATTTATTAATGAAAATTAATCAAAATAATATTATTAGGCGTTCTATTAAAATCAAGTATATCAACATTTGGGTAAATCGAATACATCTTTAAATAAACTGATGATATATACTTTACTGGCACTGTTCCAAGTAAACAATGAATTGTTATAGAATACTGCACGATTCACTGTTTACTTTGGCGTGCCGTGTGGAAAGTGATAATCAACGTATGCGTTGCCAAAACATGAATGCACAAAATCGTCACCGAATTCAAATGCTCCTGATTGGATGGGTGTATTAGAAGAAGAATGCGATATTGCGCAGGCGTATAGCGGGTTCCATAGAAGTAAGCCTGTCTAACGACAGGTTTACTGATTGATCAAAAAATATAAACAGTGAATATGACATCACAGGGGCTGAAGATGGAACGCATAAGATGGACTTAGAAATAAAAGTTTTGTAAGTAATTTTTAATATATTTGATTATATGATATTTGGTGTGTTTAATTAATGTAATCAAACCATATTATTCATATAATTACTTAATATGGAGTTTACATCACTTTAAGCAAAATTTAGTTTGTTGATGAAACAAATATTTGGGACATGATAAGTTTTTACACTTTTATTCCTCAATGTATAGTCCCACAATGGGGTCATGCAGGCACTAAAAGGAGAAGGTATTTTTGGGGGGAAAATTTCTTCTTTTAAGGGAATTGTCACAGAGTAAGCAGTCCATATAATACCCTACAGTTACATATTATATATGAGTGAAATAGATTAAATTATTTATATGCATAAAAATTAACAATATTGTATAGCTTGGTATTGGTATACAGATTACCTGTTTAAGTTATGGTAGGGCAAAATTGACCCCCTAATGCAGCTTTGATTAAATATTGAGTAGGCCCATTCTGATTTGAAATAAACAGCAAAAAATATTCAATTCTGGGTAATGTAGACCAAGATTTCAAGTTATGCAGTATAGCCGTTACGTACACACTGTGCGAAATTGGACCCTACCACTATTTCCATACCGATGTTGTGTGGTATGGTACGGTAAGCAGCATACCGCACAAAATACAAGTTCCGACTTGGCGTTCTCAAGCATGTATTCCCCCATAGAGATCAATGGAGAAAAAATGTAGGAAAAACACCTGCAATTGTGAAATCGCTAATAAATTTTCTCATTCCCCATTGAAGTCTATGGCGAAAAGAACGTTTTACAAAAATCTAACACCCTAACATAAACCCTAGTCTAATAAACCCTAAACCACCGTCCCCCCATATATCGCCAACACTAAATAAAGCTATTAACCCCTAAACCTCCATCCCCCCACATTGCTACTAATAAAATAAACCTATTAACCTCTAAACCCCCGCCCCCCACATCGCTACTACTAAAATAAACCTATTAACCCCTAAACCTCGCCAACACTAAATAAACTTATTAACCTCTAAACCGACATCCCCCACAACACAACTAACTAAATTAAACTATTAACCCCTAAACCTAACACCCCCTAACTTTAAATTAAAGTTACAATATACTAACTACCTTAAAATAAATAAAAACTTACATGTAAAAAAAAAAAACATTACAGAAAATATTAAAAATCGAAAATTTCACAAAATAAAAAAATCTAACGTTACTGGAAAAAAACTAACATTACAAAATAAAAAAAAATGCTAAGATTACAAAAAAAAAAGATAACATTACAGAAAATAACAAACAAAATTATCCAAAATAAAAAAAGTTATTCCTAATCTAATACCTCATTAAAAACAAAAAAGCTACCCCAAAATAAAAAAAAAAAACCTCAGCGGCGGTCATCAGCGACGTGGATGGTCCTCTTCATGCAATCGTCTGCCGCACACTGAAGATTAAATGCAAGGTACCCCTTTATATTAGCGTACCTTGCATTTCTATGGGCTGAAAATTTCAAGTCAGCCAATAGGATGAGAGCTGCTTACATCCTATTGGCTATTCAAATCAGCCAATAGAATGTAAGCAGCTCTCATCCTATTGGCTGATTTGAATTTTCTAGCCAATAGGAATGCAAGGGTACCCCAATAAAAAAAGGGTACCTTGCATTCAATCTTCAGTGTGCGGCAGCGACGATCGCATGAAGAGGACCCTCCATGTTGCTGATGACCACCGCCGCTGATGACCACCGTTCAGGATCCACGCATCAGAAGACCGCTCCACACCTCTGGCAAGAAGATAGAAGATGGTCCCGCAATGGAAGAAGATGGATTTGCCTGGATAATTACTTTTCGCTGCTTTGAAGAAAATGGATCGCTGGACTTCAGTAAAGGCAAGCACCTATTTTGGGATTAGTGTTAGTTTTTTTTTGGTTTTTTTGGGGTGGGTGTTTTTTTTAGATTAGGGCTTTTTTTTATTTTTATAGGCAGTAAAAGAGCAGATTCCCCTTTTAAGGGAAATGCTTATACAAATGTCCCTTTAGGGGCAATGGGTAGTTTAGGTGTTTTTTATTTTAGGGGGTTGGGTTGTAATTTAGGGGGGACTTTGTATTTTTTTTTAGTAAAATAGCTGATATCTATAGGGCAATGTCCTAAAAAGGCAATTTTAAGGGATATTGGTAGTTTATTGTTAGATTAGGGCTTTTTTATTTTGGGGTGGCTTTTATGTTTTTAAGAGGGTATTAGATTAGGAAAAACTTTTTTATTTTGGATAATTTCGTTTGTCATTTTCGGTAATGTTTCTTGTAATCTTTTTTATTTTTTGTAATGTTAGTTTTTATCAGTAATGTTAGATTTTTATATTTTGTTTAATTTTATATTTTTTATATTTTCTGTAATGTTAGTTTTTTTTTGTAGTTTAAGCTTAGGTTTGATTTTTTTCACAGGTACGTTTTTTTATTTTACGGTAGTTAGTATACTGTAACTTTAAATTAAAGTTAGGGGGTGTTAGGTTTAGGGGTTAATAGTTTAATTTAGACATGTGCACCGCTAAAAAATTCGGTTCGTTTTCGGTTCGGATCGATTCGGACTTTTCGAATTTCGTTTCGGATCGAATCGGATTCGGCAAAATTTGAATAAATTCGTTTCGGATTTATTCGGATCCGAATAAATTCGTTTCGGATTTATTCAGATTCGGCTGAATTCGGTTCTATTCCGTTCCGAAATTCGGTATGTTTTTAGTACACTAACACCCATTTAGTACACTAAGTCACTAACACCCATAAACTACCTATGAACCACTAAACCGAGGCCCCCCCACATCGCAAACCCTATAATAACATTATTTAACCCCTAATCTGCCGATCGGATATCGCCGCAACCTACATTATAGCTATTAACCCCTAATCTGCTGTCCCTAACACCGCCGACCCCTACATTATAGTTATTAACCCCTAATCTGCCTCCCCCAACGTCGCCGCAATCTAACTACAAGTATTAACCCCTAATCTGCCGACCCGATATCGCCGCCGCCTACATTATAGCTATTAACCCCTAATCTGCTGTCCCTAACACCGCCGACCCCTACATTATAGTTATTAACCCCTAATCTGCCCCCCCCAACGTCGCCGCAATCTAACTACAAGTATTAACCCCTAATCTGCCGACCCGATATCGCCGCCGCCTACATTATAGCTATTAACCCCTAATCTGCTGTCCCTAACACCGCCGACCCCTACATTATAGTTATTAACCCCTAATCTGCCTCCCCCAATGTCGCCGCAATCTAACTACAAGTATTAACCCCTAATCTGCCGACCCGATATCGCCGCCGCCTACATTATAGCTATTAACCCCTAATCTGCTGTCCCTAACACCGCCGACCCCTACATTATAGTTATTAACCCCTAATCTGCCCCCCCAACATCGCCACAATCTAACTACAAGTATTAACCCCTAATCTGCCGACCGCAAATCGCCGCCACTATAATAAATGTATTAACCCCTAAACCGCCACACTCCCGCCTCGCAAACACTATAATACATTTTATTAACCCCTAATCTGCCCTCCCTAACATCGCCGCCACCTACCTACAATTATTAACCCCTAATCTCCCGCCCCCAACGTCGCCGCTACTATAATAAGGTTATTAACCCCTAAACCTAAGTCTAACCCTAACACTAACACCCCCTAACTTAAATATAATTTAAATAAAACGAAATAAGTTTACTATAGTTAAATAAATGAATCCTATTTAAAACTAAAGACTTACCTGTAAAATAAACCCTAAGATAGCTGCAATATAACTAATAGTTACATTGTAGCTATTTTAGGATTTATTTTTATTTTACAGGCAACTTTGTATTTATTTTAACTAGGTACAATAGTTATTAAATAGTTAATAACTATTTAATAACTACCTAGCTAAAATAAATACAAATTTACCTGTAAAATAAATCCTAACCTAAGTTACAATTACACCTAACACTACACTATCATTAAATTAACTAAATAAATGAATCATATTTAAAACAAAATACTTACCTGTAAAATAAACCCTAATATAGCTGCAATATAACTAATAGTTACATTGTAGCTATTTTAGCATTTATATTTATTTTACAGGCAACTTTGTATTTATTTTAACTAGGTACAAAAGCTATTAAATAGTTATTGACTAATTAATAGCTACCTAGTTAAAATAATTACAAAATTACCTGTAAAATAAATCCTAACCTAAGTTACAATTAAACCTAACACTACACTATCATTAAATAAATTAACTACAAGTACCTACAATTATCTACAATTAAATAAACTAAAGTACAAAACCCCCCCACTAAATTACAAAAAAAAAACAAACACTAAATTACAAAAAATAAAAAAATATTACAAGAATTTTAAACTAATTACACCTAATCTAAGCCCCCTAATAAAATAACAAAGCCCCCCAAAATAAAAAAAATGCCCTACCCTATACTAAATTACAAAAGTTAACAGCTCTATTACCTTACCAGCCCTGAACAGGGCCCTTTGCGGGGCATGCCCCAAAGAAAACAGCTCTTTTGCCTGTAAAAAAAAAACACAATCCCCCCCCCACATTACAACCCACCACCCACATACCCCTACTCTAACCCAAACCCCCCTTAAATAAACCTAACACTACCCCCCTGAAGATCTCCCTACCTTGAGTCGTGTTCACCCAGCCGGGCCGAAGTCTTCATCCGATGGGGCAGAAGAGGACATCCAGACCGGCAGAAGTCTTCATCCAAGCGGGGCAAGAAGAGGTCTTCCATCCATCATACAAGTACCAAAATACAAACAAACACTAAATTACAAAAAATAATAAAATATTACAATAATTTTAAACTAATTACACCTAATCTAAGCCCCCTACTAGCTATTAATATAGCTTCAATATAACTAATAGTTACATTGTAGCTATTTTAGGATTTATATTTATTTTACAGGCAACTTTGTATTTATTTTAACTAGGTACAATAGCTATTAAATATTTAATAACTATTTAATAACTACCTAGCTAAAATAAATACAAATTTACCTGTAAAATAAACCCTAACCTAAGTTACAATTACACCTAACACTACACTATCATTAAATTAACTAAATAAATGAATCCTATATAAAACTAAAGACTTACCTGTAAAATAAACCCTAATATAGCTACAATATAACTAATAGTTACATTGTAGCTATTTTAGCATTTATATTTATTTTACAGGCAACTTTGTATTTATTTTAACTAGGTACAATAGCTATTAAATAGATATTTACTGTTTAATAGCTACCTAGTTAAAATAATTACAAAATTACCTGTAAAATAAATCCTAACCTAAGTTACTATTAAACCTAACACTACACTATCATTAAATAAATTAACTACAAGTACCTACAATTAAATAAAATGAAATAAACTAAACTAAAGTACTAAAAACCCTAAAAACAAACACTAAATTACAAAAAATAAAAAAAATTACAAGAATTTTAAACTAATTACACCTAATCTAAGCCCCCTAATAAAATAACAAAGCCCCCCCAAAATAAAAAAATGCCCTACCCTATACTAAATTACAAAAGTAATCAGCTCTATTACCTTACCAGCCCTGAACAGGGCCTTTTGCGGGGCATGCCCCAAAGAAAACAGCTCTTTTGCCTGTAAAAAAAAAACACAATACCCCCCCCCACATTACAACCCACCACCCACATACCCCTACTCTAACCCAAACCCCCCTTAAATAAACCTAACACTACCCCCCTGAAGATCTCTCTCTACCGTGTCTTCACCCAGCGGGCCGAAGTCTTCATCCGATGGGGCAGAAGAGGACATCCAGACCGGCAGAAGTCTTCATCCAAGCGGGGCAAGAAGAGGTCTTCCATCCATCAGAAGTCTTGATCCAGGCGGCATCTTCTCTGTTCATCCATCCGGAGCGGAGCGGCAGCACCCTGAAGACATCCCACGCAGAGCATCCTCTTCTTTCTTGATCCGACGACTAGGTGACTGTACCTTTAAGTGACGTCATCCAAGATGGCGTCCCTTGAATTCCGATTGGCTGATAGGATTCTATCAGCCAATCGGAATTAAGGTAGGAAAAATCTGATTGGCTGATTCAATCAGCCAATCAGATTCAAGTTCAATCCGATTGGCTGATCCAATCAGCCAATCAGATTGAGCTCGCATTCTATTGGCTGATCGGAACAGCCAATAGAATGTGAGGTCAATCTGATTGGCTGATTCCATCAGCCAATTGGATTGAACTTGAATCTGATTGGCTGATTAAATCAGCCAATCAGATTTTTCCTACCTTAATTCCGATTGGCTGATAGGATTCTATCAGCCAATCAGAATTCAAGGGACGCCATCTTGGATGACGTCACTTAAAGGTACAGTCACCTAGTCGTCGGATCAAGAAAGAAGAGGATGCTCTGCGTGGGATGTCTTCAGGATGCTGCCGCTCCGCTCCGGATGGATGAACAGAGAAGATGCCGCCTGGATCAAGACTTCTGATGGATGGAAGACCTCTTCTTGCCCCGCTTGGATGAAGTCTTCTGCTGGTCTGGATGTCCTCTTCTGCCCGATCGGATGAAGACTTCGGCCCGCTGGGTGAAGACACGGTAGAGAGATCTTCAGGGGGGTAGTGTTAGGTTTATTTAAGGGGGGTTTGGGTTAGAGTAGGGGTATGTGGGTGGTGGGTTGTAATGTGGGGGGGGGTATTGTGTTTTTTTTTACAGGCAAAAGAGCTGTTTTCTTTGGGGCATGCCCCCGCAAAAGGCCCTGTTCAGGGCTGGTAAGGTAATAGAGCTGATTACTTTTGTAATTTAGTATAGGGTAGGGCATTTTTTTATTTTGGGGGGCTTTGTTATTTTATTAGGGGGCTTAGATTAGGTGTAATTAGTTTAAAATTCTTGTAATTTTTTTTATTTTTTGTAATTTAGTGTTTGTTTTTTTTGTACTTTAGTTTAGTTTATTTCATTGTATTTAATTGTAGTTAATTTATTTAATGATAGTGTAGTGTTAGGTTTAATAGTAACTTAGGTTAGGATTTATTTTACAGGTAATTTTGTAATTATTTTAACTAGGTAGCTATTAATTAGTCAATAACTATTTAATAGCTATTGTACCTAGTTAAAATAAATACAAAGTTGCCTGTAAAATAAATATAAATGCTAAAATAGCTACAATGTAACTATTAGTTATATTGTAGCTATATTAGGGTTTATTTTACAGGTAAGTATTTAGTTTTATATAGGATTAATTTATTTAGTTAATTTAATGACAGTGTAGTGTTACGTGTAATTGTAACTTAGTTTAGGGTTTATTTTACAGGTAAATTTGTATTTATTTTAGCTAGGTAGTTATTAACTATTTAATAGCTATTGTACCTAGTTAAAATAAATACAAAGTTGCCTGTAAAATAAATATAAATCCTAAAATAGCTACAATGTAACTATTAGTTATATTGTAGCTATATTAATAGCTAGTAGGGGGCTTAGATTAGGTGTAATTAGTTTAAAATGGTTGTAATATTTTATTATTTTTGCTAATTTAGTGTTTGTTTGTTTTTTTGTACTTTTCTGATGGATGGAAGACCTCTTCTTGCCCCGCTTGGATGAAGACTTCTGCCGGTCTGGATGTCCTCTTCTGCCCCATCGGATGAAGACTTCGGCCCGGCTGGGTGAACACGACTCAAGGTAGGGAGATCTTCAGGGGGGTAGTGTTAGGTTTATTTAAGGGGGGTTTGGGTTAGAGTAGGGGTATGTGGGTGGTGGGTTGTAATGTGGGGGGGGGGGGATTGTGGTTTTTTTTTACAGGCAAAAGAGCTGTTTTCTTTGGGGCATGCCCCGCAAAGGGCCCTGTTCAGGGCTGGTAAGGTAATAGAGCTGTTAACTTTTGTAATTTAGTATAGGTTAGGGCATTTTTTTTATTTTGGGGGGCTTTGTTATTTTATTAGGGGGCTTAGATTAGGTGTAATTAGTTTAAAATTCTTGTAATATTTTTTTATTTTTTGTAATTTAGTGGTTTTTTATTTTTTGTAATTTAGTGGGGGGGTTTTGTACTTTAGTTTATTTAATTGTAGATAATTGTAGGTACTTGTAGTTAATTTATTTAATGACAGTGTAGTGTTAGGTTTTATTGTAACTTAGGTTAGGATTTATTTTACAGGTAATTTTGTAATTATTTTAACTAGGTAGCTATTAATTAGTCAATAACTATTTAATAGCTATTGTACCTAGTTAAAATAAATACAAAGTTGCCTGTAAAATAAATATAAATGCTAAAATAGCTACAATGTAACTATTAGTTATATTGCAGCTATATTAGGGTTTATTTTACAGGTAAGTATTTAGTTTTAAATATGAGTCATTTATTTAATTAATTAAATGATAGTGTAGTGTTAGGTGTAATTGTAACTTAGGTTAGGATTTATTTTACAGGTAAATTTGTATTTATTTTAGCTAGGTAGTTATTAAATAGTTATTAACTATTTAATAACTATTGTACCTAGTTAAAATAAATACAAAGTTGCCTGTAAAATAAAAATAAATGCTAAAATAGCTACAATGTAACTATTAGTTATATTGCAGCTATCTTAGGGTTTATTTTACAGGTAAGTCTTTAATTTTAAATAGGATTCATTTATTTAACTATAGTAAACTTATTTCGTTTTATTTAAATTATATTTAAGTTAGGGGGTGTTAGTGTTAGGGTTAGATTTAGGTTTAGGGGTTAATAACCTTATTATAGTAGCGGCGACGTTGGGGGCGGGAGATTAGGGGTTAATAATTGTAGGTAGGTGGCGGCGATGTTAGGGAGGGCAGATTAGGGGTTAATAAAATGTATTATAGTGTTTGCGAGGCGGGAGTGCGGCGGTTTAGGGGTTAATACATTTATTATAGTGGCGGCGATTTGCGGTCGGCAGATTAGGGGTTAATACTTGTAGTTAGATTGTGGCGACGTTGGGGGGAGGCAGATTAGGGGTTAATAACTATAATGTAGGGGTCGGCGGTGTTAGGGACAGCAGATTAGGGGTTAATAGCTATAATGTAGGCGGCGGCGATATCGGGTCGGCAGATTAGGGGTTAATACTTGTAGTTAGATTGCGGCGACGTTGGGGGGGGCAGATTAGGGGTTAATAACTATAATGTAGGGGTCGGCAGTGTTAGGGACACCAGATTAGGGGTTAATAGCTATAATGTAGGCGGCGGCGATATCGGGTCGGCAGATTAGGGGTTAATACTTGTAGTTAGATTGCGGCGACGTTGGGGGGGGCAGATTAGGGGTTAATAACTATAATGTAGGGGTCGGCGGTGTTAGGGACAGCAGATTAGGGGTTAATAGTTATAATGTTGGTGGCGGCGATATTCGGTCGGCAGATTAGGGGTTAATAAAATAATGCAGGTGTCAGCGATAGCGGGGGCGGCAGATTAGGGGTTAATAAGTGTTAGATTAGGGGTGTTTAGAGACTCGGGGTACATGTTAGGGTGTTAGGTGCAGACTTAGTGTTTCCCCATAGGAAACAATGGGGCTGCGGTGTTAGTTTTTTTTCAGCCGAAACTCCCATTGTTTCCTATGGGGAAATGCCGAATTTTAACGAGCTAATTCGGATTTATTCGGAGATACGGCAGCTATTTCGGATTCATTCGGTAGATTCGGAAGTATTTTAATTCGGAAATCCGAATCGATCCGAATCTCCGAATTTACTGAATTTACCGAATTTCCGAATTAATCCGAAACGAACCGCACATGTCTAGTTTAATTTAGGTAGTCGCGATGTGGGGGGTTTAGAGGTTAAGTTTATTTAGTGTTGGCTATGTGGGGGGTGGCAGTTTAGGGGTTAATAGGTTTATTTTAGTAGTAGTGCTGTAGAAGTGGCGGCGGTTTAGTGGTAAATAGGTTGATTTTATTAATAGCGATGTGGGGGACGGCGGTTTAGGGGTTAACAGCTTTATTTCTTAGTTGTGATGGTGGTTTGGGGTTAATAGTGTAGTTTATGGGTGTTAGTGTACTTTGTAACATATTTTTTATGGATTTTGTAAACCTTTTTTATTCGCAAAATCTATAACTACAGTTCTTCGAATGTGGAATGGAACATTGTGGTATAGGCTATAATGATTGCAGTAAAGCCATACCGCACGACTTGTAATATCAAGTAGCTGACCATTCCGCACTCAAAGACCATTTTTTTAGTGGTAAAGCCATACCGCACAACTTGTAATCTTGGTCGTAATTTACATGGATGACAGAGGTTTACGATGTTAGCCCAATAATAGTAACATATTATTGTTAAAGTTTCAATCCACCATGGGTCTTTAGGAGTGTACCTGAATCCGAGATACCTAAGGATAAATGGATAATTTCCATTTCTAATAGATTACCTATAAGACTGAATTAAACTCCCAGCTGTTATATGGAAAAAGGTTATGACTTTAGGGAATTGCATTCTATATATTTAAAGGGGGTGAGAGTTCTTAGGCATAACACTTCTCAATCACAGAGAAAGAGGATAACTTTTGCTTGTAATCAGGTATACAATATGCTTAAAAGAAATTGGTTCATTCATAAATCTGCATGTCCTCATATTCAACAATTTCAGGTAATTCCTCTGTAATAGTATTATTATCAATTTATTTTCTTAATCACCCTTTTACTAGAAAAAAGTGCATAATTAGAAGGTGCAACACATGAAATGACAGATGTTGCTTATGCACATATTTATACACTTATGCACGTCCTTGTGAATTATTATATGAAGTCAAATGACACAGAAAGTAAAATGGTGAATAAGCCAACATAAGTCTACTATAAGAAACCTACATCTTTCACATTTCTTAGAACCAGAACACTTTAAAGGGACAGTCAACACCAGAATTGTTGTTGTTTAGATAATCCCTTTATTACCCATTCTCTAGTTTTGCATAACCAACACAGTTATAATAATACACGTTTTAACTCTGTAATTACCTTGTATCTATGCCTCTGCAAATTGCCCCCTTATTTTAGTTATTTTGACAGACTTGCAGTTTAGCCAATCAGTGCTTACTCCTAGGAGCTTCATGTGTGTGTTATCTATATGAAACACCTGAACTAATGCCCTCTAGTGGTGAAAAATTGTCAAAATGCTTTCAGTTTAGAGGCAGCCTTCACTGTCTAAGACATTAGCATATGAACCTTCTAGGTTTAGCTTTCAACTAAGAAGAACAAAGCAAAATTGGTGATAAAAAAATTTGGAAAGTTGTTTAAAATTGCATGCCCTATTTTAATTATGAAAAGGGACATCAAATAATCAGTTTATAATGTTAGAAAAAAATCCATAGGAATCATGGGGTTGGAGGGGAAAATAAAATTAACTGTTATATGAAGAAAGCAAATGGGTACATTTGTTAGACACAATACAGTATATCTAAGCGGGCTAAACAGGGAAATATAGTTTGTCTAGTTTTCTTTAATGTATAGGATGTATTATAGCTATAGCGTGGCTTTATTCTTGTGTCTCTACATATTTGTGTCACTATGGGACGCTATTGGGTAAGTGGATATTTACATTTAATATATAAGGTTTTGTAATTAGATACTTTAGTTTGTGGAATTTGTATTTAAAGTGGAGTACATACTCTATTTGTGTTGGTGACAGATGTCAAATTTTTCTCAGTCAAGGTATAGGAGGAGTTATACAGAATGGGTTATCACAAGGTTCACATTTAAAAACCCTACAAATAGCAATGCATTTCATTTGGGTCTGATTTATGGATTATAAAGGGGTTATGTATGTTTTGTTTGTTATTCCTATGTTTGTGTCATCTGTATGTGTGATCAATGGCTATTTAACTACCTCCTTCATATTAACTAGTCAACTAGCAACCTCTAACATGTCTCTTTGTAAAAATAAAAATAATTAATAAGTGACAGAGGGGGATATTTATCAAAGCGTCAACTAAAAATACGCTTGAATCCTGCTTCAGATTTGTCGAGAGATTGATCTGCCGTAGTTATCAAAGCGTCAAGATCGTCAAATGTTGAAATGTGTGATGAAATATATGCTCCCGCAATCTTAATCCGATGCAGATCGATGCTTGCATCATTACATATGTTTCAAATTCACATTCAACTCTATTTGACCCTTTTCTCAATCTATCAAACATTTAATAGGTATGCTCACGTCTATTCCGACGCAGCGTACCTAGTTTTCAAACCGCCACCCTTGAGGTTGCGGATGCCATATAAATCAATAGGAGTCTGAAAACACAGAAAGCTTATGTTCTATGCTGCAAGAGAATGAAGTATATTACATATAAAAGTAAATTAGAAACTTTATTAAAATTTTTAACCTTTTTAAATCAAACAATATTATTGCTCCACATTTGGTGCACTAGTAGATATAGGGATAAAAATGAAAAATACATTACTACTTGTATGGATTATGTTACAACAATGAGGCCTATTTATCAAGCAGTCAAACGCAAATACGCTGGAATTCCACAGTGTAATTGTGGCAAGCTTGATTCAACCTAGTTATCAAAGCCTACAGACCGGCAAAATGTGAAATTTGTGACGTAACATACGATCCACTGGTCTCAATCAGACACAGAACGATGCTTACGTCATTACAGATGTTCCGAATACAAACTCGGCACTATATGACACCTTTTGCAAGTTATCAAATAGTTAACCGGTACGCTCGACACTATTCCGGCCCAGCGTACCTGGTTCTCAATCCGCCACCCTGGAGGCCGAGGATGCCATAGGAATCAATGGGAGTCTGAAAGCAACAAAAGCTTATGTTCGATGCTGCCAGATATCCCATTGATTTCTATGTTAGAAAACCAGTAAAGTTTACACCTAACACCCTAACATAAGCCCAGAGTCTAAACACCCCTAATCTGCTGCCCCCGACATCGCCGCAAGCTAAATAAACACTCAGCCAATAGAATGCAAGCTCAATCCTATTGGCTGATTGGATCAGCCAATAGGATAAAAGTTCAATCCTATTGACTGATTGCAACAGCCAATAGGATTTTTTTCCCCTTAAATTCCTATTGGCTGATAGAATTCTATCAGCCAATCGGAATGTAAGGGACGCCATCTTGGATGACATACCTTAAAGGGAAAATTCATTCTTCATTGATCATCGTAAGAAGAGGATGCTCTGCGCCAGATGTCTTGAAGATGGAGCCACTCCACGCCGGATGGATGAAGATAGAAGATCTCGTCTGGATGAAGACTTCTGCCCACTTGGATGAAGACTTTGGCCCGCTTGGATGAAGACGTCTGCCGGCTTCGATGAGGACTTCTGCCGCTTGGATGAGGATGAATGTCCAGTCTTCGAAAACTGTAAGTGGATCGTCGGGGGTTAGTGTTAGGTTTATTTAAGGGTTTATTGGGTGGGTTTTATTTTTAGGTTAAGGACTTTGGGCAGTAAAAGAGCTAAATGCCCATTTAAGGGCAATGCCCATACAAATGCTCTTTTCAGGGCAATGGGGAGCTTAGGTTTTTTAGATAGGGTTTTTATTTGGGGGGTTGGTTGTGTGGGTGGTGGGTTTTACTGTTGGGTGGTGTTTGTATTTTTTTACAGGTAAAATAGCTGATTTCTTGGGGGCAATGCCCCGCAAAAGGCCTTTTTAAGGGCCATTGGTAGTTTATTGTAGGCTGGGGGTTTTTTTTATTTAGGGGGGGCTTTTTTATTTTGATAGGGTTATTAGATTAGGTGTAATTGTTTTTTATTTTTGATACTGTGGTTTGTTTTTTTTGTAACTTAGTTTTTGTTTGTTTTTTGTAACAGCGTTTTTTGTCTTGTGATTTAGTAATTTTTAATAGTAGATTTATATAATTTGAGTAGGGTTAGGTTTTTAAATATGTAATATAGTTAATTTTATTGGTAGTTTAATGTAATTGTAGTATAATAGTTAGGGTAGGTTAATTAATAGTTTGTAATTTTAGTATAATAGTTAGGGTAGGTTAATTAATAGTTTAATATAGTTTAATGTAATTGTAGTATAATAGTTAGGGCAGGTTAATTAATAGTTTAATATAGTTTAATGTAATTTTAGTATAATAGTTAGGGTAGGTTAATTAATAGTTTAATATAGTTTAATGTAATTGTAGTATAATAGTTCGGGTAGGTTAATTAATAGTTTAATATAGTTTAATGTAATTTTAGTATAATAGTTAGGGTAATTTAATTAATAGTTTAATATAGTTTAATGTAATTGTAGTATAATAGTTAGGGTAGGTTAATTAATAGTTTAATATAGTTTAATGTAATTTTAGTATAATAGTTAGGGTAGGTTAATTAATAGTTTAATATAGTTTAATGTAATTGTAGTATAATAGTTAGGGTAGGTTAATTAATAGTTTAATTTAGTTTAATGTAATTCTACAGGTAAGTTTTAATTTATTATAAGGTGTTGTCATTTTAATGTAAAGTTAGCGGTTAATTAGGTTTAGGCGATGGGGGGCTGACGGTTTAGGGGTTAATAGGTTTAGTAAGTGGTATTGATGTGGGAGGCCAGGGGTTTAGGGGTTAATACATTTATTTAGTGGCGGTGGGATAGGTGTTAATACTTTTATTTAGTTGCTGTGGGGTCCGGGAGCAGAGGGATAGGGGTTAATAACTTTATTAAAGTTGCAACTGGGTCCGGAAGTGGCGGTATAGGGGTTAAACATTTTAGTATAGTGGCGGTGTTTAGTGACAGGGTATAAATAATGTTGGGAAAAAGCTGAATAGCAGCGAGATCGATGACTGCTAGTTAACAACAGTCCGCTGCTCATTGGCCGCAATGTTAGGCAAGCGTATTGGTGCAGGTGAATGCAGCATAGTTGACGGCTTGATAAATAGTTTGTACACAGGTACAGCAGCACTAAAATAAGGAGCACAGGTGAAAAAAAAGGGCTCAAAAAAGGAAATATAAAAAATATAAACCTTTATTTGGACATATTAATAAATTGAGTACACAGACTTGCAGACTCTCTTTTAATATGTCCAAATAAAGGTTTATATTTTTACATTTCCTTTTTTGAACCCTTTTTTTCACCTGTGCTCCTTATTTTAGTGCTGCTGTACCTGTGTACAAACGTTTTTTGCTTATACGGCTGCACTACGGTTCTTACACAGTGTGCACCCCTGTGACCTGCAAGCTGCATGGTACGTTCCGCCTCTGCTCCCTGATGACGTCGGCCTTCCGCCTTTGAAGCGGTTTGATAGTGTGAAGGCTTGATAAATAGGACTCTTTGTCTCTCATTAAAAAGCAAGTGGACAATATTATTTCTCCAAATTTGTTGCAAAGTTTTTCCTCAAACTTGTTGCACTAATAGATATAGAGATAAAAATGAAATAAATATACAACATAATATAGCTAACTTTCTTTTTATTTGTTTGATAAATCTATTTGCACCATGTTTAAGTTATCTAATACAAGTCCCACTCTCCACTTCGCACCAAATTTGATGCAAAACTTTTCTCACCAATTATGACACAAACTCCTAAACAACCCACACACTAGTGAATTTTTCAACCACTTTTTATTGGAATATGCAAAATCACATGATTTATGACATCAGCCAATCTTATTCAAATATACATTTTAAACTATCACTGACAAATCAAATTGCTCAATACTTGTATCATTGCTCACTCATCAGAACTTGTAAGTGCCATTTGTTGCATTGTGTATTATACTTTGAAAGTATGTATATGTGAAATTAGTATTAAAGATAAACATTGATGCTGACATTAGGACACACAGTGTAATATTTTAGACAATGATTTTAAAATTTGAATTTATGTTTTATTCAATAAAATCTTAAATTGATAGCTCAAAAAGATAGCCCACCTAACATTAAACTGTCATGATTCAGATTTAGCAGAAATTAAAATCACCTCTTTACTGTTATGCTATTTTCAGTGTTTTTCTTCCTTCTCTTGAATTTCTTTTTCAATAAGAAATATCATCTTATATGCCAGCCCATTTTATAACACGTGTAGGGGTGGTTTTTAAAACTACATTTCAATCAGGAGGGGTTACACAGGTATAGAGAGAAAACTGGCCCAGCTCGTAAAATATCCATTAATTGCAAATAAATACATATAATACCCTGATTACATGTTATATTTGCAATTATTCCTGCTCAGAATAATAATAAATTTACACTATATACATATAGTGGTATAAATAAACACAGAGATATGAAAGACAACATTGTTCAGAACAAAAAAAAAAGGAATTTAGGGACATTTAAATATGTTTGCAAAAGATTTCTGACATAACGCACACACACATATATATATATATATATATATATATATATATATATATATATATATATATATCATATAATTGCGTTGGTAATGTCCGTCGCCATCTGCAGTTGCGCACGCATCCTCAAAGGAATGTTGGCAGCGTGAGGCAGCAAAAAGAATTTACCTGGATGCAGCAAAAAATGGCGAAACATCTGCCATTTTCGGAATCCACCAGGATGCAGTGAAGGCAAACGGAGCATTACAAAAAAAAACACTGCCCGCACGAAGTATGACAAAAAAAAACTAACCTCCCACACAAAGTTTTAACACCTAAACCACAAACTCACACATCGCAAAATAATAAAGTAATTAACCCCTTATCCGCAAATAACCTAACATATTAATCCCTTAACCGTCAACCACCCACATCACAATAAACCTAATTACCCTATTATCCTTAAACCACAAACCCCCACATCGCAATAAACCTAATTACCCTATTAACCCCTAAACCGCAAACCCCCCACATCGCAATAAACCTAATTACCCTATTAACTCCTAAACTGCAAACCCCACATCGCAATAAACCTAATTGACCTATTAACCCCTAAACCACGAACCCCCACATCGCAATAATCCTAATTAACCTATTAACCCCTAAACCGCAAAACCCCTACATCGCAATAAACCTAATTACCCTATTAACACCTAAACCGCAAAACCCCCACATTGCAATAAACCTAATTATCCTATTAACCCCTTAAATCGCCAAAACCCACAACCTAAATAACTAATTAAATTGCTAAGCCCCGTAACCTAACACCCCCTAAATTAAACCCAATTACCAAAATTAAAAATACAAAATTACAATTAAAATAAAAAACCTAACATTACTTTAAAAATAAAAAAAACTAAGTTTAAATTAAACTAAAATTACAAAAATAAAAAGTCTAACATTACAGAAGATAACAAACAAATTATCAAAAATTAAAAAATTAAACCTAATCCCTATGAAAATAAAAAAAGTCCCTCCAAAATAAAAACACCCCCTAATTGAATGCTAAACTACTGATAGCCCTTAAAAGGACTTTTTGCAGGGCATTGCCCTAAGTTAGAAAAAAATCTAAGTCCCCCCTAACAGTAAAACCCACAAAACCCCCCAAAATAAATAAACCTAACACTAAATAAACCTAAACTACCCATTTAGCTCTTTTGCTGCCCTTAAAAGGGCATTTAGCTCTTTTAAGAAATGCCCATCCCTAATCTAATTAAATTAAACAAACCCCCCTAAAATTGTAAAAAAAAAAACTAAGTCTAAGCCCCAGGTTAGTACTCACGGTTCCTGAAGTCCGGCGGAGAAGGTCCTGTTCCAGCTGGTGAAGTCTTCCAAGCGGCGACCTCTTTCTTTCTTCTTCCATCCAGGAACAAGCCGGCGCAGAGCGGAGGGCGGAGCTGAAGACTGATGACCGCGGAGCTGAAGACCGGCGACTTTGGAACTGAAGACTGGCAACCGCGGAGCCATGGAGGGTGGAGGATCCTCTTTGTACGATCTCCGCCGTACACTGAATAGTGAATTCAAGGTACGAGATTAAATATGGCGTCCCTTGAATTCCTATTGGCTGATTTGATTCTTCAAATTCAAATCAGCCAATAGGATGAGATTTACTGAAATCCTATTTGCTAATTTGAACAGCCAATAGGATTTCAGTAGCTCTCATCCTATCGGCTGATTTGAATTTGGAGAATCAAATCAGCCAAAAGGAATTCAAGGAACGCCATCTTTAATCACTTGAATTCACCGGTCTTCAGTTGCGCTGTCATCGGTCTTCAGTTCTGCCGTCGCCGGTCTTCAGTTCTGCTGTCCCGGATGAAGAAAGAAGAGGTCCCTGCTTGGAAAAAGATGTCGGCTGCTTGGAAGAAGACTTCAACTCCGAGAAGAGGACCTTCTCCGCCAGAATTCAGCAATCTTGAGTACCAACCTGGGGGTTAGACTTAGGTTTTTCTTAATTTTTTTTTTTTTTTTAGATTAGGGATGGGCAGCAAAAGAGCTGAATGCCCTTTTAAGGGCAACACCCATACAAATGCCCTTTTCAGGGCAATGGATAGTTTAGGTTTTTTAGTGTTAGATTTTTTATTTTGGGGGGTTTAGTGGGTGGTGAGTTTTACTGTTAGGAAGAACTTTGTTTATTTTTAAATTTAAAGGAGCTTATTTCTTTAGGGCAATGCCCAACAAAAAGTCAATTTAAGGGCTATTGTTAGTTTATTCTTAGATTAGGGGGTGTTTTTATGTTGGGGGGATTTTTTATTTTCATAGGGATTATGTTTACTTTTTTAAAGTTTGATCATTTTGTTTTTTTATTTTCTGTAATATTAGATTCTTTTATTTTCTGTAATTTTAGCTTAATTTAAATTTAAAGTTTAAGTTTTAAGCTTAATTTAAATTAAAATTTTAAGTTTAAGTTTTTATTTTTAATTTTTTGTTGTTGTTTTTTTTAGATTAGGGTTATGGGCAGCTGAATGCCCTTTTAAGGGCAGCAAAAGAGCTTAATGCCCATACAAATGCCCTTTTCAGGGCAATGGATAGTTTAGGTTTTTTTAGTGTTAAGTTTATTTATTTTGGGGGTATTGGTGGGTGGTGGGTTTTACTGTTAGGGGGGACTTTTTTTTAACTGCAAAAGAGCTGTTTAACTTAGGGCAATGCCCTACAAAATGCCCTTTTAAGGGCTATTGGTAGTTTAGTATTAGATTAGGGGGTGTTTTGATTTTGGGGGCTCTTTTTTTCATAAGGATTAGGTAGATTTTTTTTATTTTGGATAATGTGTTTATTTTTTTCTGTAGTTCTGGACAGGCTTACCAACTAGTATATATATATATATATATATATATATATATATATATATATATATATATATATATATATATATATATATATATATATATATATATATATATATATATATATATATACACACACAAGTATGTGCAAAGATATATTTACAAATTCTAGCATTATGAATCATTTATAAAAAAAACATGAGATAAAAGCATATCATGACTTCTAGAAATACAAATACACATTAATTTATGTGAAAGTATATAACAGATTTTATTTGTATAACAATAACTTTCTATGAGATATTGTTTGTTCAGGTATAAAACTAGCTATTTCTTGGACATTAACAGATGAAAAATAAAAGATTAGCTTTAGAGATATGTGCTTGTTCATGGATAGTAATGAAATGGTATAAATAAAGTTGGGAAAAACCTGAATAACCGCAACATCGATGACTGTTAGTTAACAACAGTCCGATGCTCATCGCGCTGTACTTGACAAATGTGTTTTTGACTTTTTTTTTTTATAAATAAGGTCTTCATATGTGGATCCGCATCAGCGATGTCTAGCGAGCATATTGACGCCGGCGAATGCATCAAGATTGACGCTTTGATAAATATCCCCCTATATGTGTTTTCTCTATTCTTTTATAATATAAAAATATTTTTACTGGGGAAAAAAGTTTTGTGTTACAATTTCATAGCCACAGAACAAAAGACCCTGTCAGCTCATACTATCAGAGGAATAACTAAAACTATAGAGGTCAGAAGTACTTTTAATACAGAATACTTGAATGATAATTATTATTATTATAGGTTTGTTATAAAGCTCTAACATTTTACGGAGCACTAAGCAGAGATACATTACATTCATGATGGTATAATACACTGTAATACATATAATGATAGATTATACAAGGGTATGTTACATATAATAGTTACTTTACCAAACTATACAAAAGTACATTATAACACTTACACTAAGAATCTTAAAAAAGGAAAGAAATTCCCTGCCATTGAAAACAATCAGTAGTAGACAGATTTTTATACAAAGTGAGATACAGGTAGAGAGGCTCTTAAGATTACAATCTAAAGGTGATACAAATATGACGCAGTAGAAGAGTTGGAAGACAGAAGAATTATTCTTTTGATGCAGCGATTTGAGGATGTGTGATTGCTGAAGCAAGAGTAGAATGAAAACTGGTTATGCTACAGAAATGATGATGTTATATTGCTCACAGATAAAATAAAATGTGACAATTGCACCTGATTTCAATTAAACTTTTGCCTTTGTGGGCCTATTTTTCAATAAAAAAAAATATTTAAATGATATATTGCGACTGTTGATATCACAGCTATAATATAGGCTGTATTATTTTCATTATTTATCAGCGCAGTAAAAGTATGCATTTTGCTTATTGGGAGAAGTAAACTGCTCTGAGGATAAGTAGGCTTCTTATCATCCTCTGACTGTGCCACTACAGCTTGCTAACCTCAGCGGCTTTGGCGCCCAGGGTACAACACTCTTCTACCAATGAGGTGAAGTTTGCACCTCTAAACCAATAGCCATGCTAGCATACGGAACACTGTCAGCTGACATGCAAGCTATTAATTTAGAGGTGCAAACATCACCTCATTGAAGGAGAATGCTGTGACATAGGTGGCCAGTAGCTGCTGAGAATAGCAGCACAGTCAGGATAAGTTTAGCTCCCTTTTTTTAATAACTGATGACGTCAACTCCACTTTTATATATATATATATACATATCCTCATAAATTATTTCATGAAAGAGCAATGCAATATACTTTCATAAGTTTGCTTTCTTTTGCTGTAACAAACCTTGATTTTGCTGTATAAAAGTGTGCTTGATCACAGCTCACTAGAGAGAGTGGAACTCGGATTCTGTTTCTTAAAGGGACATGAAACCCCCAAATTTTCTTTCATCATTTAGGTAAAACATACAAATTTAAACAACTTCCCAGTTAACTTCTATTATCAAATGTGCTTCATTATTTTGGCGTCATTTGTTGAAGTAGCAGCAATGCACTACTAGTTTCTAACTGAACACATGAGTGAGCCAATGACAATCGGTATATATATATATGCAGCCACCAATCAGCAGCTAGGACCTAGGTTCTTTGCTGCTCCTGAGCTTACCTAGATACACCTTTTAACAAACAAGCAAATTAAATAATAGAAGTAAATTGGAAAGCTGTTTAAAATTGTATGCACTGTCTAAATCATAAACCTATAATTATGAATTGACTGTCCCATTAAGCATGCAGAAAAATGCTACAGATTACCTGAATTTGCCAAATACTACACAGTGATTGTTAAGAATAATTTTAGGAAAGGTACTTTTTAACTTTTTTTCTTAGAATATATATTTTTTTAAATGCAAAATAGTATTTTCAGGGCATTTTGTTTAGGGAAAGGTTATTTTCAACTTCCCCCTTATATGTGTCCCCTTATATATGTAATTTGTAATAAAGTAGATGTTCCAGGGGGTAGACAAAATGAGAAGTTATATACAACAATAGGAGGATTGGACAAATAACTGGGATTTAAAGTTTAACACTGCAAAAATTACAATTATGCATTTAGGGAAGAAAAATCCAAACTTTAATTACAGACACAATGACACTTTACTGACTGTTACAAAGGAGAAACAGGACTTGGAAATTATTATTTCAGATGATTTCAAATTTAGTAAACAATGTAGTAATGCAGCGAGTAAGGCCAGCAGAATGCTTGGATGTATTGGTAGAGGTAGTTGTAGCAGAAATAGTAAGGTTTTTATTCCACTTCACAGAGCATTAGTTAGGCCTCATACTGTACTGAATGAGAAGGAGAATCTGTGCAAAGGAGGGCTGCCAAAATGGTACACGGTAAAAAAAAAAACATACTAGGGGGCCTATCTATCAAGCTCCGTATTCAGCGAGGTCTGGAGGACCTGATCCCCACTGTCGGATCAGGTCTGCCAGACTTTGATAAATATAGGCCTAGGAGAGGCTCAATGACCTAAATATGTATAGCTTAGAGGAGAGAAGGGAAAAAGGTGATATGATAGCAACATTCAAGTATATTAAAGGGCTTAGTAAAGCTGAGGCTGTAAGCATTTTACATAAAAAGAAAAATTCAAGAACAAGGGGTCATGATCTCAAGCTGAAGGGTAGTATATTGAATATTCCGTAGTAATTTTAGGAAGCACTTCTTTACGGAAAGGGTGACTGATTCATGTAATAAACTCCCACAAGAGGTAGTAATGACAAACACTGTGGGGGACTTAAAGAATGCCTGGGATAAGCATAAGGCTATCCTCTGAGATAAGTTTATACTTTAAGGAAATATCGGGCAGACTTGCTGTGCCTATGGGCTCCATTTATTAGGCAGTGAATGCTGCTTCGGAGCCCCATTGTTTCCGGTCCACCTGAAACAGAAGTTAAGAAGAAGCAGTCATAATAATTGACAGCCCCTGCTAGCAGCCAATAGGCTGGCAGTGAGCAGGGGGGCGGCATTGCATAAGCCTTTCACCTAAAGCGAATCATGTCCACTCGCCTCTTAATAAATCTACCCCATGGCTGCCGTCAATATCTATGTTTCTATGTAACTTAGATAAGGATTTTAAATTTGGATTTTTACATATACAGTAGTTTTTTTTTTAAATGTTGTGCAAAAATGCTGCTACTACCTCAGGGCATTGCCCAACAAATGCCCTTCTCAGGGCAATTTTTAGAATAGTTTTTCTTAAAGATAGATTTTTTTTGGGGGGTGGGGGTTACTTTTGTTTGAGAATAGGGTTTTTGTTTCAAAAGAGCTGTGATTACTTCAACTAGGGCACTGCCTGACAAATGTCCTTTTCAGGGCAATTTCTAGAATAAGTTTTAGTTTTAATATAGTTTTTTTTATTTAGGGGGCTATTTTAAGGGGACTTTTAGAATAGGGCTTTTACTGGTACTTTTTTGTAATGGTACTGTTTTTTTATTTTTTTGTAACTTAGTGAGTCTTAGGTTAGGGGTGTTGGGGGGTTGTTTGCGATAGGGGGTTGGAGGATAGGTTGTGATGGGGGTTGTAGTGATTAAAGGGTTATTAGTGTTGTGGGGTTAAAAGAGTACTGGGATGTGGCAGTTTTGGTGTTATTAGAGCTGGGGGCTTATTGTGATGGGGGTTAACACGCAAATATAGGTGTTAGCTTTTTTTAGCATCTCTAGGTTTTTTAGCATCCCTGCTCCATTAAATTCAATGTGTGGGAATATGATATTGTGAACGCAATATCCTCTGGTTGAAGTATCATTAAGCTTGACATTTCAACAAAGCATAAAATGTTTCATTATTGAAAATGAAACATTTTTGCATTATACATTAATTATTAATTTTGCAAGCTTTTGCTGTGAAATACATGTAAAAATTGTGCTTGTCTCACTTTCTACCAGGGAGGCTCATGTTAATATTTTTACGCAATTTATGTGAGCTTTTGTTTACCTTTCCCTTCCGGTCTAAGCTTCCATGGTGTTGCATGCTTTTTAAAGGTGGATTATCAGTTTTGCATCAACAATTTGGTAAATCATTCTTTGCAATAGTAATTAAAGGGAAACTGAACCCAAAATTTTTCTTTCGTGATTCAGATAGCGCATGCAATTTTAAGCAACTTTCTAATTTACTCTTATTATCAATTTTTCTTCATTCTCTAGCTATCTTTATTTGCAAAATAAAGTATCTAAGTTTTTTGTTTCAGAACTCTGGACAGCACTTTTTTTTATTGGTGGATGAATTTATCCACCAATCAGCAAGAACAACCCAGGTTGTTCACCAAAAATGGGCTGGCATCTAAACTTATATTCTTGCATTTTAAATTAAGATACCAAGAGAATGAAGAAAATTTGATAATAGGAGTAAATTAGAAAGTTGCTTAAAATGTCATGCTCTATCTAAATCACGAAAGAAAAAATTTGGTTTCAGTATCACTTTAAGTTTATTCAGTGCTAATCCTCCTTAAAGGAATACAAGAGGGCAGGCTACCCCAGTTTGCACATCTTCAGAGTTTGTGCTATATCTGAATATTAGTTTGTGATTGGGGGAAAGTGAAATCAGTGAAAAGAATAAACATAAAACAATATACTAATTTCACAAAATAAAGGTGCAGTTTTATTGCAAAATTATTCTTATATATGAAGGTTCATAATCACATAATTTACAGTTTGTGTTAAATGTCCCTTTAATTTTTTGTGCGTGTTAGTTTTCATGCAAGTGCAACATTTTTACTTTCAACATTTAATACCAGCGCTACTCGACTTGCGCAAAAAAGTTAACTTTTATGGATGTTAACACTTGAGCTCAATTTATAACCTATACCCTATTTGTTAATGTTGGTGCTCTTCTAAAAACACATTTTGGGGTCTTATACAATATAGTTCTTAAATAAACCAAAACCTATTTAAAACTCCCTTAATCTTACTATAATTATTATTGTATTGTGTTATAAATAAAATTTAGAATCCCATATCCTTTCCGCTCTGAAGGACTTTATCCTTCTTCTTAAATAATTCTAACCTTTATCCATAGATCTTTAATATCTCTGATTGTTGTTGAAAATCTTCCAGTGATGTACAATTCTGTCTAATTCTCCCAAAATGACTAAAAGGAATTATTCTTCCACTGTATTTGGTGGTTGCTATATTAACTTAAATAACTATTAGTATCAACTTGAAAAATGTAGAAGAACAGAAAAGATTATCTTGTGTCCAAACTAGTTATAAATTCAAAAAATCAATTGAGTCCTTATTAAACTTGCATGTAAATTTGAAACCCCAATTGTTATTGTTCAACTGTTCTAGAAATTATATAATTTCATATTCATCTTCTTCAAATATAAAAATAAAATCATCAATGTAATGGTCAAAGAAAACCAGATTCTCCCAAAAGATTGAATTGTATATGTAGTTTTGCTCAAAAACTCACTTAAAGAGGTTTGCAAAACATGGGTAAATCTGGTGTCCAAGGCCGTCCCCTTGATCTGCAAATAAAATGTATCTTGATATTAAAAAAAAAAATCAATATAAGATAAAGCTTCTCTTGTGCAACTATGCAATGCTCAAACAATAATAGTGTGATTGGTGTGACAGAGTTATGGAGTTTTTGATTGGTGCAGCATAATTTAAAAGTTAGTAACTAGGATGAATATATTCAAGTCTGTTGAAATGACCTACAAGTATTCAAACAATTTTAAACCCTACAAAAGTAGATGTTTAAAGCGACACTAAACCCATTTTTTTCCCATTCATGATTCAGATAGAGAGAGCATGCAATTTTAAGAAGCTTTCTAATTTACTCCTATTATCAATTTTTCTTCATTATCTTGCTATCTTTATTTAAAAAAGCAGGAATCTAAGCTTAGGGGACAGTCTATTTTTGGTTCAGCACCCTGGATAACGCTTGCTGATTGGTGGCTACATTTAACAAAAATTGGGCAGGCTCCTAAGTTTAGAATCCTGCTTTTTCAAATAAAGATAGCAAGAGAATGAAGAAAAACATATAATATGAGGAAATTTGAAAGTTGCTTAAAATGGTATGCTCTATCTGAATCATGAAAGAAAAAAAATTGGGTTTAGTATCCCTTTAATTTACAGATTTTCCAGATCTGTATGCTTTGCCCCCGAAAAGTTGTTATCAAGATTTTCAGTCAGCAAGAAGTGTGTGTTGAGGATAACTGTATGCTTTTACAATCTTGAAGTAAACTGTATACCTATAAACATAAAATGATCTTCTGTGTCTGAATCAGTAAAATATAATGCAAGCAACATATACTCACTTCTCTGAAAAATCAGAAATCACACAGCTCCATGCACTGTCTATAAAGTATGTCCTTCTTTATGTCTGCAGGAGCACTGTGCAGTTAAAAGTTAACAAATAAGTTCATTTAATAAATAAGAGGCTGCATTTAGTAGTTGAGCAGTGTTTTGCTTCAGATAATGTGGGGCAATTCAGCCTGAAGCATAATGCTTAATTATTAGCTCAGTGCTCAGTACAAGGGGACATATTCACATAGAGTTTGAATGCCAATGTCATTCTTTCATTATAGGGACAGTCAACACCAAAATGGTTATTGTTTAAAAATATAGATAAAGCCTTTACTACCAATTTCCCAGCTTTGCACAACCAACATTGTTATATTAATATACTTAATAACATTTAAACCTCTAAATTTCTGCATGTTTCTAATCTACAACACACAGCCTCTTATCACCTGCTTTTTTTTAATTAGCTTTCACAACAAGAGACTGCTAGTTCAGGTGCACCATATAGATAACATTGTGCTGGGTTGTGGCTAACACTGCACTAATTTGCTAAAATGCAAGTCAATAGATAATAAATAAAATGTCATGTGATAAGGCGGCTGTCTGCAGAGGATTAGATAAAAGTTAATCACAGAGGTAAAAATGATATTACTATAACCATTTGGCTGTGCAAAACTGTGGAATGGGTAATAAAGGGATTATCTATCTTTTTTAAACAATAACATTTTTGTATGCAGCTCCTCTCCCTGAACCTTTCCACCACCAGCACCATATCTACTCACTTCTCTTCTCCTTCTCAGTCCCACATGTGGTACCTGAGAAATCAGAGACAGCACAAATTCAGTCTAATAGCGACCCTAGGGTGCTTATTTTTCCAGATGTACTTATTGCAAATTTGCTGAAATTTGCCGATCAAAAATTTAGGAACAGGGATAGGGAGCGAACAGAACAGGTATGTGAGCTTAGGGAGCAGGAGCATCTTGAATGCAGCAATACGCCCCAACCAGGAGATACATGGAACACTCCACTTATCAGTACTAGATTGGAACTGCTGAAGGAGAGGGTAGAAATTAGACTCTATTATAGTGGGGATGTTCCAAGAGAGATAAACTCCAAGATGCTTGATCCTCTGCTGGGACCAATTAAATGGATACCGTTGCTGAAGTTCTGTAAGATCAGTACCTGACACGTAAATGGTATACGCCTCCGTCTTACTGATGTTGAGCTTGTAGTAACTAATGTGTCCAAACCTGTCCAGCAACTTAAAAAGAGCAGGGAGGGAATGGAGAGGATCGCTCAGGAATACAGTTAGGTCATCCGCGAATAAGGCGGTTTTTTGTAGGGTACCTTCTAGTTCCACACCCCGGACATCAGGACTACTTCTGATCGCCTCAGCCAGCGGCTCCATGACTAGTGCGAAGAGCAGCGGAGAGAGGGGGCAGCCTTGGCGCGTCCCATTGGTGATCGGAAAGGTCGGGGAGCGGAATCCCAGACCTCTAACCGAGGCCGAGGGGGCCGAGTACAGTGCTCTAACGCAAGAGCAAAATCCCGGAGGGAAGCCAAACTTGCCAAGGACCTCAAATAGATATGTCCAGTTGACCCTATCAAAAGCCTTCTCGGCATCTAAAGCTAGGGTCGTGCAGGAGAGATTACGCTTCTTGGCTTCGAAGTATATATTGAGGATCCGGCGAGTATTATCTGGTCCTTCCCGACCTGGGGTGAAGCCTACCTGGTCGCCATCCAACAGCGACGAGAGAACTTTATTTAATCTAGAGGACAAGAGTTTCGCCAACAGCTTCACATCAACATTGATCAGTGAAATGGGGCGGAAGTGTTCACATACGTTAGGGGTTTTACCCGGTTTCGGGATGGTCACTATGGTCGCCTCTAAAAGCTCAGTTGGTAGGGAGCCGGATTGTCTGGCCTGGGAGCAAACTCTATTAAGGAGTGGTGACAGCTGAAGTCTGAACGTTTTATAGAACAGAGCTCCAAAACCGTCAGGACCCGGGGCTTTGTGGGATTTTAGGGATTTAATGGCATGTAGGACTTCTTTAATATTAAATGGAGCATCAAGCAGATCTCTCTGGTTTGCCGTCAAGGTCGGCAAAGAGAGGGTGTCTAGGAAGTCCTGGATGTGCTGTGTGGTCGGGACATGGTGGGTAGGGGAGCTCGCCAGGTTATATAACGCAGAGTAATAGGAAGCGAAGGCTTTCCCTATGTCTGCTGGGAGCTGGACAGTTCCCTGGGGTGTTTTGATATATGGGATACGGGCTTCTGCGGTCTTTTGCTTAAGTTTGTTGGCCAATAGTCTGTCCGCTTTGTTTCCCTTGGCATAAAATGTCTGTTTGAACTTCTGAACCTGGGTTTTTTGTCTTTTTAATTCTAGGGCTGCAATTTTTGTCTTAATGTCTTCAATTTGGGTGAGAATTTGCGGGTCTAATGATGCTACGTGTGATTTGTTCAGGTTCCTCAAGGAGACATGGAGTTGGGCGAGCGAACTACCCAACCATTTCCTATGCTCCGCGTTCAATTTAATGAATACCCCTCTAAGAAAGGCCTTGAGGGTGCTCCACAGACAAAAGTCATTGACTGCACCGTTGTCATTTATACTTAGAAATTCAGAAATCTCTTTCCGGATCAATGCAACCTGGTCTGGACTGGAAAGGAGGTATTCCGGGAGCGTCCAGGAGGATCTAAAGGGTGCGCTGTTAAGGTTTTTTAGGGTAAGCTAGACCGAGGAGTGGTCAGACCATGTGCACTCAGGCATAAGCACCGATTGGACCAAGTCTAGAAGTCTTGGTTCACAAAAAAAGTAATCAATCCTGGTGTAGGTATTGTGTACTTTAGAATAATAGGAGTAGTCCCTCGAGGAGGGATGGTGGGAACGCCAGATGTCGAACAGATTATGTTGGGCCAAGAGGTTATTGAAATGTTTTGCAGTTCTTATGGCTTGTTTGTCACAGGGTTTAAGCTTAGGAGAGCGTCTATCTAGTGTTGTATCTAGTAGCATATTGAAATCCCCTGCCAGTAGTAGATTTTGGGTTTTATGAGAGGTCAGCAGTCTTAAAAACTTCCTAAAGGCTCTTATTTGCCCAGAGTTTGGGCCATAGTAATTGGCAAGAGTATATGGAGTGTTATCTAGTCTGCAGGTCAATATCAGGAATCTACCCTTTGGGTCCCTAAAGGTTTCTACTTTCTCAAAGAGAACGGATTTATGTATCAGAATAGCTACCCCTCTCGATTTTCCCGGGAATGAGGCTGTTTCCACTACTGGGTATTGTTTACATCGGAAGGGTATAGGGGTTCCATCTGCCCAGTGGGTCTCCTGGAGAAAGGCTATTTTAGTTTTAGTGCGAGTTAAATAACTAACTAATCTACTTCTCTTGCTAGGGGTATTAAGCCCTCTAGCATTAAGTGAGGTGCAGATAAGGGACATGTTGAGGCGATGCTAAGGAGAGGTGGGGGAGTGAGAAAGCAGAAGAAGAGGGAAAAAAAAAAAAAGGGGGGGGAAAGGAAGGTAGCACTAAGAGGCTAAGAGGGGAAAGGAATGAGAGAGAAGGGCAAGAGCGAAAAGACAAAGGAGGTTGGTTATTCTTAAACTTCTAATAGGGTACAAAAAGATGTAACATGCAGTCAAATTTATGGCAGTACAGATAAATTGTAAAATAGGTGTTGCGGTATGGTCAAGAGAAACCGCGTTAATCGTCTTCCCTAATAGGGGAAGCACATTTAAGTGGGGGGATTAAGGGGGCTTGGGTTTGTGGGGGGGGGTTGTTAAAAGCTTTTAAATGATTTACTGTTAACAGCGGGCCAAGTAATGGGGGGGAGGCCGGCCGCTCTAGAGCTTATCAGTGGGTTGTTAGAGAGTGATGGGGGGCAAAAGTTAGAATAACGGCCTTATAGCCTGTCAAATGAAGAGGTTGCATGACAATTGGAGTTATGCGACAGTGACAATAGAGAACTTTCAGTGTACATACAAAAAAAAAAACAGTAATTCAATACATAAAACAGCATCCAGAACAGCAAACAACTTATATCTACAATATTATAACTAGCAGTCTGGCATGCATCTCGGTGTAGGCCACACAGAATAAATTAAGGAGTCGAGACTGTGGTGTCCTGGTGTAGACAGTAAACTCAACTGATGGTTTATTCAAGGTACGTGGCCTAATGGTCTTGCTACTGTGAGTTTGTAATTTGCAGCTGAAACTTTAGAATTGTGGTAGAGTACTCTTATATATGAGGTGAAGTGTTCTGTTAACAACTAAGTGTTCGGAACTCTATATGAGCAGGTTTGCTGTAGGGGTTCTACAAGTGTTGTATGCGTAGGGATTATTTTTATAATGTGTCTGCCACAAACACGGTGGATATAAGTACAGGGAATGTGCTGCAGCTGGGCCCTCACTGAGCACATGGTGCCTATAGGTTAGCGCAACCCTGGTTGGAGGCAGTAAATGTTGTGTATTAGGTCTGTGGGTGCTTAACTATAATTTGTGGCCAAGATGAAACATAAATTTCCCTAAAACATAGCAATGATAACTATTTAGCAAACAGTAAAGTCTCTACTCAGATGTGCAAACAATGGTAACAATACTATGAGTATATTGTAGAGGAACTGAACAAAAGAAAAGATACTTATCGTCCAAAGTTCATCAAGATCAGCATGCCGGCTGCAAGAGTCCAAATGGTACGGGACCACCTGTTTTCAGCATTTACTAACAAAAGAAAAAAAGTAACTTCATATAAACAGTGTCCAGGAAGAGCAGACTACAGCTTAGGGTCTGAGATGCATTTCTTGGGAAACTGGCGACCCAGATCTATGTCTCTGCGGGAGGATCGGCCATTCCTGACCTTCACGGTGCTTCTGAGGGCCAAACCTTCGTGTTGAAGGGGTAGTCCAGTCTCCAGCCCTGGAAACATCTGTTCTGCTCCGTTGATCCTCAGGGGCGGAGGAGGCCCCCCATTCTGCTGCTGTGGCTCTCAGTTGGGTTTGGCTGGTTTGTGGTTTTTCCTTTTGAGAAGGGTATAGATTCCACAGCTTAAGTAGTTCGTACCCTCTATTAGGGGTCTGTATAGTAAACATCTGATTGTTCCGAAAGATGAGTAGCTTTATGGGATAGCCCCACCTGTACCTGATCTCATTTTTCCTTAAAATGGATGTAACTTCCGTGAAAGTTTTTCTCTTTTGTAATGTCCTTGCAGAAAGGTCAGGGAAAATTTGTAGCTTTTTAAATTTTTCTGGGAGGGAAGGTTTCTGGAAATGGGCCCTTTGGATTCTTTCTTTGTAAGTGAAGTAGTGCAGCCGGACTATTGTGTCTCTGGGTTGGTCATCTGGGAGACCTTTGGGCTTAAGAGAGCGGTGTGCACGGTCCATCAGGGCTTCGGCCTCCGTGGCAGGGGGTGCTAGCACAAGAAACAGTTCTTTTAGATATGGTTGTAAATCACCAGCAGAGACAGACTCGGGGATACCTCGGATCCTTAGGTTATTCCTCTGAGATCTATCTTCCAAGTCCGCTATCTTATCATCAACAACTTCTAGGTAATCTGCGAGGCGTTGTGTGTAAGATTGTAAGTTAGAATGCTCCACAGCGGCATCCTCCTGCTTTCTCTCCAAAGTGTCGATTCTTTCATTTGTTGATGAGATCTCTTTTTTGAGCTCAGCGGTAGAGGCCGCCATTTGGGCAGTGAATGAAGCATGATGCTTGTCCAGTAGGGACTTGAGGGAATCCATGATGAATGAGGGAGTAACTGCCTCGGATGGGGCTTGTTGGATGCTCTGGATATCCGCCAATGTGAGATCTGAGGTATCAGACCTAGGGGAGTCTGGGGGTTCTATATCACTCTGTGATAGTCCTCCTGGGGGTCCAAAGTGATCCATCACAGTTTTTTTGGGTAAGAATGGTTGCTTGTTTTTTTTCCCCCTGGCTGATTGTGACATATTGGGAGGGAAATAAGTTGGACCTGTTGCAGAAGGGGTCCTTGAGAGACTAGAGGTCAGGTATGGCAGGGCGGCCCTACTTAGAGATAAGGAAGGGTCACTGTGTGGTAGACAGGCTTAAGTGGCCTAGACGTGCTTATGCCATGTTAAGCAGATGTATACTCCAGAAAAAATGAAAATGTCACTGGTATTGAAGAGTCTTGTTGTATTCGGAGTAGATTTAGGGCACTCTCCCTAGGGAAATTGCCACCTCTGGGCCAGGCCGGGAAAGGGGTGAGGGGTATGACCTACTGCAGCAGCATGCAGCAGGAAAGGGGACGGGAGAGTGCGCTCCAGCTGTGACACAAGGGCAAGATATATTGCAGCTTTTGAAATTCTGTAAATGGTGCAGCACAGTCCAACTTTATAACAGAACAGGTACCTTGCTGTAGTTGCTAGGGTTACTGAGTGTTTCCACCCAAGGCTTAAGAGTGTAGTTACAGTGCAGGTCTAGGGGCCCCTAGATTGTTGGGGGCTAGCTGCTTGTTTCCCTCTAAGGTCTCTACCCTCTCTGAGGTAGCTGTTGCTAGTTAAGAGGCAGAAAGTAACTGCTGCACAGTAAATTTGCAGGCCCCTGTATAGGTTTTAAGTTCCACGTGGCAAGCTGTTAATGGGTAAGTGATTGGCAGGCTTAGTAGATAAGAGCCCACATTTAAATAGAGCCCTTTATATTGCCTGTGCTGTAATTTCTACTGGCACGCTGTGTACTGCTGTGGAGGGGGTAGTACTGACAGGCAGTTATGCTGAGTTAGATAAGAGTTAAAGATGGCGTTTTCGCGCCACTGTGTGGGGGAAGAGTTTCGGTTTTGAATGGCGCCCAGCCAATAAGTTAAAGCCAGTTAGGTATGTCCCGGTCGGTCCCAGAGCTCCCCTAATCTGGAGTGTTTACGATTAAGTTTAACTTGAGTAAGGCAGTGTTATCCCCTGTAGACCAGGCTGCTATTACTTACGGGGAGATGGTCAGCTGTATTCCACGTGGGTGCTGCTCGGTCGTGGAGCCGTGAGTTGCGCCGCATCTCAGACGGCTTCCTAAGGTGTTGCGAGAAAGCAAACTCCAGAGCGGGTAATAGGCTCCCCGGAATTAGCGCACCAGTCCAGTTCCACTGCCGTGAGGTGTAGGTTGATGCGGGGAGTCCCGCTGTAACACAGCTCTTTCTAGTTCAGATGCGGGGGGCCCCTCAAACCCCCGGTGCTGCTGGGCTTGATGCTCCTGCTGTTGTGGTTATGCTGCACTGTGAGCCTTTAGTTGTTGTACCGTTGAGGATACAAGCGCAGGTCTCATAATAGGCAGCCAAGGGTAGGGTGAATCTTCAGGCGGCAGATGCGGTGTCAGTGACTCTGAGCCTCCCTCCGGTGCAGTGCAAAACTCTCCAGCCGTTGTTTCTATGTCCCAGCAGTAGGTATGGGATCACAACTAGGGAAGAATAGCTTGTTTTCAAGGGAATATGTCCAATAAATTTTGTTTTCTAGCTAACTAATACTAGGAGCTCTAGCTAGATGCGACCGGCCAAGATGGTGGTTGGGTCCGCCCCCTGTTTTTTTTTTTTTTAATGCGCCACTCACCGTGGGAAAGAAGGACCAGAAGTGTTTTTTTTTTTAATTGGGTCACTTGACACTGAGCGTGCAGCAAACCCACAGCGCTGAGGAGACTGCTTGAATTGAAGATGGACACTGAGTTTGCAGCGCACCTGCTATGCTGCGAGTGAAGAATTAGAGTCCTGGTGTTGGCTGTTATGCAGCATTGGGCTGGGAAGCCTAAAAAGAGGAATCCTGTGCTACCATCACCTCCTCTGACAGGGATACTGCACACTGGGGACTTTAAAAAATAGTAAGTACACAAATCAGCTCAGCCTCAAACGCACAGTAGCTGCACAGCTTATTAAAGTGTAAGTTTAAATTAAAGTAGAAGTAAACTATCATAAGTTGCTAATAAGCAAAATTATGTTAGATATTGAAATGCTCCTCAGTGTTATCCTTGGTAAACTGGCTGTCCTTACAAATCCTTCAAGCTGCACTAATCTTAACATCTGTCTGGCCTACTATATATCTCTCCACCTTCCAAAATGTTGTATATTCTCATCCTCACATGGTGCACATTTGTTAATTTAAAAAAAAATATATATATATATATATATATTTATTTATGTATGTCTTGGGCTGGCTAAAAAAATACATTTATACAGGTTGATATAGGGACTCCAGGGGGTCTATTTATGAAGCAGCGGATGCTGCCTTTGACCCACTCCGCTTCAGTTCCGGATGAAGCGGAAGTTAAGAAGCATCGGTCCTAAGACTGCTGCTCCTTAACTCGCGGACAGCAATCCACCCAATCAAAAACGATCAGGCTGATTGACACCCCCTGCTTGCAGCAAATTGGCCGCAAATCTGCAGGGGGGCGGTATTGCACCAGCAGTTCACAAGAACTGCTGGTGCAATGATAAATGCAGACAGCGTATGCTGTCGGCATTTATCGATGCGCGGCGGACATGATCCACTATATCGGATCATGTCCATCCGCACATTAATAAATGGACATTCAGGCCCTTAATGGTATTTATATTTTTGCATTGATGCAACATAATATACTGAGTATGAGAAATGTAAAATAAATTAAGCATTCATTATTAGTGTGTGCGTATGTGTGTGATGTGTTTTGAGTGTGTTGTGTGAGTGTGCTGTATGTTGCGTACATGTGTATGCGTGTGCTTTATAATATATTTTATACTTTGTTTATTCCAGGGCAGGCCATTATCATTTAAAAGCTGCAAATGGCCAAAAACTGACCAATTGAGAAAGCAAAATATTTTTCCAGGAAGTTTAATATTTTTTTCTGTTAAGAGCTGCAAAAGGTCCCAACATTGACCATTTAATACATGCAAAAAGAAAGTTCAATATTTTTTTTATTTTAAGAGCTGAATAAGTCTGTTAAGAGTTGCAAGAGGCCTTCTTATTAAAATGGATAGTTTTTTTTAAGAAAAACTGGGTCACAGGCTTCAGTTTCTGGTTGCAAACCCAAAAAAAGACAATATGATAAAGAATCTTTCAGTTTGAGATTTACATGGACAGGTCCAAGTGATGCTCCACGACCTTTATGTGTTGTTTGTCAAGAAGTTCTTGCAAATGACAGCATGCAGCCTACAAAACTTCACCGACATCTGGACACCAAGCATGGGGAGGTAGCGGGAAGACCTATAGAGTTTTTTCAAAGAAAACTTGAAGCCTTTCGAGGACAAAAGAAAGCTGTGGAAAAACTCAGCAAATTGAATTTCAAGGCTACACACGCTTCATATCGTATTTCATTGCACATTACAAAGGCAGGTAAAGCACATACCATTGGGAACATATTAATTTTGCCTGCAGCCAAAGAGATGTGTTATGTAATGATAGGAGAGGCAGCATCAGATAAGCTGGATTCCATCCCACTCTCTCACAACACTGTATCTCGCCGCTTCTCAGAGATGGCACTTGATGTGAAGGGGCAAGTGTAAGATGGCATCAGAAAAAGACAATTTTATGCGCTGCAGAATGATTAATCCACTGATGTGGCCAACTGTGCCCTCTTGTTAACGTATGTACGGTATGTGAAAGACATGGATATTCACAAATAGTTTTTATTTTGCTGTCCCCTGCCTGCCCACACAACTGGCAATTATATTTTCAAAGCATTAAATTAATTCATGACAGAGAGCAATATTGACTGGAAAGGTTGCATTTGCAGTGATGGTACAACATCCATGACAGGCCGACAAAGCGGTCTTATCACTAGAATTAAAGAGGTAGCTCCAAAAGCTATTTGGACCCACTGTACAATACCCCAACATGCCTTAGCTGCTAAAAGAATGTCACAGGAACTTTGGGATGTCCTCATTGAAGCTGTGAAGATTGTAAACATCATCAAAGCAAGGGCTCTAAATGCCCGTCTTTTCAGAATTTTATGTGAAGAAATTGTGAGCACACTATAAACAACTGCTTCTGCACACAGAAGTCTGCTGGCTGTCACAGGGCTGAGTTCTATCACGGCTGTTTGACTTGTGGCAGTGCTAATTTTTCTTATAAATATTGAGTACCCACTGGTGAAGCATATAGAAGATATAACATGAGATATGATGACTGGCTTATCTCTGTTGGACCTGTCGGTCTCCCATGTTGAGCAGGGATACATGGACAGGTTTCTCATCTTGATGAGTGTCATGGAAGATGAGCATTTTTCAGCAGCAACTATGCAGGCTGTAGTGACTGAACACTTAAGGGGTCTTTGTGAGCAATTCACACATTATTTTTCTCAGGAAACAATTCAGGATGAGTGGGTTCGCAATCCATTCATGTTCAAGCCAAAAGAAAGTGACACATTGTGTATGCAAGAAAAAGAGTCCTTGATTGAAATAACAAGTAATCAAGAATTGAAGCAGATCATTAAACATTGTACCATTATTTAAATTTGGCTGTCTGTTGAGACTTTTCCAGATCTTACACAGGAAGCAGTGTACTTTTGCTGTTTGTGTCAACTTACCTGTGTTAATCAAGCTTTTCTACTTTGACATACTGTATATGAAGAACAAATACGCCTTCAGGTGGAGGATGACCTTTGTCTCTTTGTGACAACACTACAGCCCCAACTAAGTATTCTATGTGCAGCTAGGAAACATCTGCATCCATCCCACTAAGCAGGTAGGAATCTATTTTTGGGGCTTTTATATGCAAGTGTTTTCTTTTTTTAAGATTTGCTTACACTGCTCTCTCAGTGGGGGGTAGTTATCAAGCCGTCTACTTTTCTGGCTTCCCCGGCCCAATACGCCCGCCTAAGCTCGCCTACCTTCGCCGCCGCGGACCTGAAAAAATACGCCTAAGTTATCAAATAAAGCTATCAAAAAGCCGCGGGGCGATGAGCAGCGGACTGTGACAGTTATCACTCATCCGATCTCGCTGCTCTTCGGCTTTTTCCCAGCTTTATTGCTAGCCTGTCACTAAGCACTCACACTAAACTACACTGTTCTATCCCTATACCGGCGCCCCCGGAGCTTCCCGCAACTCAATAAAGTTACTAACCCCTAAACCGCCGCTTCTAGACCCCGCCGCAACTCTTATAAATGTATTAACCCCTAAACCGCCGCTCCTAGACCCTGCCGCAACTCTTATAAATGTATTAACCCCTAAACCGCCGCTCCCGGACACCGCTGCCACCTACAGTATACCTAGTAACCCCTATCCTGCCCCCCTACACCGTCGCCCTCTATTATAAAGTTATTAACCCCTATCCTGCTGATCCTGCACCTCTCCGCAACTAAATAAATAGTTTAACCCCTAAACCGCCGGTCCCTGAACCCGCCACAACCTATATTAAACCTATTAACCCCTATCCTGCCTCCCCCTACACCGTCGTCACCTATAATAAATTTATTAACCCTTAATCTGCCTCCCCTACAACGTCGCCCCCTATAATAAATTTATTAACCCCTATCCTGCCCCCCACTACGCCGCCACCACTGTAATAAAATTATTAACCCCTAAACCTAAGTCTAACCCTAACCCTAACGCCCCCCTAACTTAAATATTAATTAAATAAATCTAAATAATATTTCTCTTATTAACTAAGTTAATCCTATTTAAAACTAAATACTTACCTATAAAATAAACCCTAATATAGCTACAATATAAATAATAATTATATTCTAGCTATCTTAGGATTTATTTTAATTTTACAGGTACCTTTCAATTTATTTTAACTAGGTACAATAGCTATTAAATAGTTATTAACTATTTAATAGCTTACCTAGCTAAAATAAACTGAAATTTACCTGTAAAATAAATCCTAACCTAAGTTACAATTACACCTAACACTACACTATACTTTAATAAATTATTCCTATTTAAAAATAAATACTTACCTATAAAATAAACACTAACGGCTAGATTTAGAGTTCGGCGGTAGCCGTCAAAACCAGCGTTAGAGGCTCCTAACGCTGGTTTTGGGCTACCGCTGGTATTTAGAGTCAGTGATTAAAGGGTCTAACGCTCACTTTACAGCCGCGACTTTTCCATACCGCAGATCCCCCTACGCCATTTGCGTAGCCTATCTTTTCAATGGGATCTTCCTAACGCCGGTATTTAGAGTCGTTTCTGCAGTGAGCGTTAGAGCTCTAACGACAAGATTCCAGCCGCCTGAAAATAGCAGGAGTTAAGAGCTTTCTGGCTAACGCCGGTTTATAAAGCTCTTAACTACTGTACCCTAAAGTACACTAACACCCATAAACTACCTATGTACCCCTAAACCGAGGTCCCCCCACATCGCCGCCACTCGATTAAAAATTTTAACCCCTAATCTGCCGACCGCCACCTACGTTATACTTATGTACCCCTAATCTGCTGCCCCTAACACCGCCGACCCCTGTATTATATCTATTAACCCCTAACTTGCCCCCCACAACGTCGCCGCAAGCTACTTAAAATAATTAACCCCTAATCTTCCGACCGCAAATCGCCGCCACCTACGTTATTCCTATGTACCCCTAATCTGCTACCCCTAACATCGCCGACCCCTATGTTATATTTATTAACCCCTAATCTGCCCCCCACAACGTCGCCGACACCTACCTACACTTATTAACCCCTAATCTGCCGAGCGGACCTGAGCGCTACTATAATAAAGTTATTAACCCCTAATCCGCCTCACTAACCCTATCATAAATAGTATTAACCCCTAATCTGCCCTCCCTAACATCGCCGACACCTACCTTCAATTATTAACCCCTAATCTTCCGATCGGAGCTCACCGCTATTCTAATAAATGTATTAACCCCTAAAGCTAAGTCTAACCCTAACACTAACACCCCCCTAAGTTAAATATAATTTTTATCTAACGAAATAAATTAACTCTTATTAAATAAATAATTCCTATTTAAAGCTAAATACTTACCTGTAAAATAAATCCTAATATAGCTACAATATAATTTATAATTATATTATAGCTATTTTAGGATTAATATTTATTTTACAGGCAACTTTGTAATTATTTTAACCAGGTACAATAGCTATTAAATAGTTAAGAACTATTTAATAGTTACCTAGTTAAAATAATAACAAATTTACCTGTAAAATAAATCCTAACCTAAGATATAATTAAACCTAACACTACCCTATCAATAAAATAATTAAATAAACTACCTACAATTACCTACAATTAACCTAACACTACACTATCAATAAATTAATTAAACACAATTGCTACAAATAAATAAAATTAAATAAACTATCTAAAGTACAAAAAATAAAAAAGAACTAAGTTACAGAAAATAATAAAATATTTACAAAGATAAGAAAAATATTACAACAATTTTAAACTAATTACACCTACTCTAAGCCCCCTAATAAAATAACAAAGCCCCCCAAAATAAAAAATTCCCTACCCTATTCTAAAATACAAATATTACAAGCTCTTTTACCTTACCAGCCCTGAACAGGGCCCTTTGCGGGGCATGCCCCAAGAATTTCAGCTCTTTTGCCTGTAAAAAAAAACATACAATACCCCCCCCCAACATTACAACCCACCACCCACATACCCCTAATCTAACCCAAACCCCCCTTAAATAAACCTAACACTACCCCCCTGATGATCTTCCTACCTTGTCTTCACCATGCCAGGTTCACCGATCCGTCCTGGCTCCAAGATCTTCATCCAACCCAAGCGGGGGCTAGACATCCACTGAAGAAGTCCAGAAGAGGGTCCAAAGTCTTCCTCCTATCCGGCAAGAAGAGGACATCCGGACCGGCAAACATCTTCTCCAAGCGGCATCTTCTATCTTCTTCCATCCGATGACGACCGGCTCCATCTTGAAGACCTCCAGCGCGGATCCATCCTCTTCTTCCGACGACTAGACGACGAATGACGGTTCCTTTAAGGGACGTCATCCAAGATGGCGTCCCTCGAATTCCGATTGGCTGATCGGATTCTATCAGCCAATCGGAATTAAGGTAGGAATTTTCTGATTGGCTGATGGAATCAGCCAATCAGAATATAGTTCAATCCGATTGGCTGATCCAATCAGCCAATCAGATTGAGCTCGCATTCTATTGGCTGTTCCGATCAGCCAATAGAATGCGAGCTCAATCTGATTGGCTGATTGGATCAGCCAATCGGATTGAACTATATTCTGATTGGCTGATTCCATCAGCCAATCAGAAAATTCCTACCTTAATTCCGATTGGCTGATAGAATCCTATCAGCCAATCGGAATTCGAGGGACGCCATCTTGGATGACGTCCCTTAAAGGAACCGTCATTCGTCGTCTAGTCGTCGGAAGAAGAGGATGGATCCGCGCTGGAGGTCTTCAAGATGGAGCCGGTCGTCATCGGATGGAAGAAGATAGAAGATGCCGCTTGGAGAAGATGTTTGCCGGTCCGGATGTCCTCTTCTTGCCGGATAGGAGGAAGACTTTGGACCCTCTTCTGGACTTCTTCAGTGGATGTCTAGCCCCCGCTTGGGTTGGATGAAGATCTTGGAGCCAGGACGGATCGGTGAACCTGGCATGGTGAAGACAAGGTAGGAAGATCATCAGGGGGGTAGTGTTAGGTTTATTTAAGGGGGGTTTGGGTTAGATTAGGGGTATGTGGGTGGTGGGTTGTAATGTTGGGGGGGGGGGGTATTGTATGTTTTTTTTTACAGGCAAAAGAGCTGAAATTCTTGGGGCATGCCCCGCAAAGGGCCCTGTTCAGGGCTGGTAAGGTAAAAGAGCTTGTAATATTTGTATTTTAGAATAGGGTAGTGAATTTTTTATTTTGGGGGGCTTTGTTATTTTATTAGGGGGCTTAGAGTAGGTGTAATTAGTTTAAAATTGTTGTAATATTTTTCTTATGTTTGTAAATATTTTATTATTTTCTGTAACTTAGTTCTTTTTTATTTTTTGTACTTTAGATAGTTTATTTAATTTTATTTATTTGTAGCAATTGTGTTTAATTAATTTATTGATAGTGTAGTGTTAGGTTAATTGTAGGTAATTGTAGGTAGTTTATTTAATTATTTTATTGATAGGGTAGTGTTAGGTTTAATTATATCTTAGGTTAGGATTTATTTTACAGGTAAATTTGTTATTATTTTAACTAGGTAACTATTAAATAGTTCTTAACTATTTAATAGCTATTGTACCTGGTTAAAATAATTACAAAGTTGCCTGTAAAATAAATATTAATCCTAAAATAGCTATAATATAATTATAATTTATATTGTAGCTATATTAGGATTTATTTTACAGGTAAGTATTTAGCTTTAAATAGGAATCATTTATTTAATAAGAGTTAATTTATTTCGTTAGATAAAAATTATATTTAACTTAGGGGGGTGTTAGTGTTAGGGTTAGACTTAGCTTTAGGGGTTAATACATTTATTAGAATAGCGGTGAGCTCCGGTCGGCAGATTAGGGGTTAATAATTGAAGGTAGGTGTCGGCGATGTTAGGGAGGGCAGATTAGGGGTTAATACTATTTATGATAGGGTTAGTGAGGCGGATTAGGGGTTAATAACTTTATTATAGTAGCGCTCAGGTCCGCTCGGCAGATTAGGGGTTAATAAGTGTAGGCAGGTGTCGGCGACGTTGTGGGGGGCAGATTAGGGGTTAATAAATATAACATAGGGGTCGGCGATGTTAGGGCAGCAGATTAGGGGTACATAGGGATAACGTAGGTGGCGGCGGTTTACGGAGCGGCAGATTAGGGGTTAAAAGTGTAATGCAGGGGTCAGCGATAGCGGGGGCGGCAGATTAGGAGTTAATAAGTGTAAGGTTAGGGGTGTTTAGACTCGGGGTACATGTTAGGGTGTTAGGTGCAGACGTAGGAAGTGTTTCCCCATAGGAAACAATGGGGCTGCGTTAGGAGCTGAACGCTGCTTTTTTGCAGGTGTTAGGTTTTTTTTCAGCTCAAACAGCCCCATTGTTTCCTATGGGAGAATCGTGCACGAGCACGTTTTTGAGGCCGGCCGCGTCCGTAAGCAACTCTGGTATCGAGAGTTGCATTTGCGGTAAAAATGCTCTACGCTCCTTTTTTGGAGCCTAACGCAGCATTTGTTTGAACTCTCGATACCAGAGTTAAATTTATGGTGCGGCCAGAAAAAAACCCGCGGAGCGTTAACAGCCCTTTTACCGCCGAACTCTAAATCTAGGCCTAAGATAGCTACAATATAATTAATAATTATATTGTAGCTATCTTAGGATTTATATTTATTTTACAGGTAACTTTGTATTTATTTTAGCTAGTTAGAATAGTTATTAAATAGTTATTAACTATTTAATAACTACCTAGCTAAAAGAAATACAAAATGACCTGTAAAATAAATCCTAACCTAAGTTACAATTAAACCTAACACTACACTATCATTACATTAATTAAACTAATTACCTACAAATAACTACAATTAAATACAATTACATAAACTAACTAAAGTACAAAAAATAAAAAAAGCTAAGTTACAAAAAATAAAAAACATAAGTTACAAACATTTCAAAAATATTACAACAATTTTAAGCTAATTACACCTAATCTAAGCCCCCTAATAAAATAACAAACCCCCCCAAAATAAAAAAATTCCCTACCCTTTTCTACATTAAAAAAGTTCAAAGCTCTTTTACCTTACCAGCCCTTAAAAGGGCCATTTGTGGGGGCATGCCCCAAAGAAAACAGCTCTTTTGCCTGTAAAAGAAAAATACAACCCCCCCCCAACATTAAAACCCACCACCCACATACCCCTAATCTAACCCAAACCCCCCTTACAAAATAATGGTAATTTTTCACCATTTCTGAGACGTTTTCAAAGTACTGTAAATATGGTAAATATCTACACTAGAGATATGTTGGTAAACATATTACTAGCATTATAACAATGCATGGTTTGTAACTGTGATTTTTCCTTTCTGTTTTACAAATAATAGATGGACTCTAAAACATTTTATGGTGCAAGGTCACGTACATTTCTGGCTCTTATACCAGAAAATCCTCAAGACTCTGATGCCGATCTGAGTGATGACGATGACCAAATAGAGGATCCTGATTTTTAGCCCACACAAGCAGAAGGCACTGGAGACACCTCTTTTGAATCGATGGATGAGGAGGAGGTTGACTCAATAAGCTCACCTTCCACACCACCCTAAGACTAAGAAACACCCTAAAAACAGTTTCCTTGACAGATCCAGAGGACTCAGATGATCCTAGTTCACTCTCAGGCCCAAACAAAGGCACTAGGAGAATCTGGAAGTATGAAGACATTGAGGCATTCCTGGTTCCTGATTCAAGGTTTGCAGAGTATTGCATCTCTCTAAGCTCCCATCTGTCTAAGTGACCATCTTTAAGAGGCAGCACTAAGAAGATTTGAAGAAGATTTGAGGCAAGCAAAATATTTTCATTTCAAAAACAATCTTTTGCACTTAATATTCTGCTATTTTTTCTGGACTGCTTTTCCTTTTAACAGTCTCATGTCTATTCCACAAGCAGGCTCACATGCTCATACCTTACCCTTCTCCACATGCAGTTTATATAGGCCCCTCTCTCCTTTCTTCTCTATACCTTACCTCTCATTAGCTACTTTCTATTTTAAAATCAATATAAATAAACTGCACCACCTTCCAGAAATACCCACACTCCAATAAATCTCATTCTCACCTTATCTTTTTTTTTTTTTTATCATTTTATTGAGAATCCAGAAAAAACAAATATTTGTCATTTTGTGGACAAGAATGTTGAAAAAATACAAATAAAACAAATGATCACATCATATATAATTTCCAGATACATTCTCAAAAATGGGTATAACTAATACCTCTATACTGACTTGTATCTTATATAACTGTACATAACGATAGGATAACAAACATAATCTTCCCATTCGTTTTATTCTAAATACTGAATTCTATTTATTTCTCTATTCACCTTTTAAATGTACCTAAAAAAACAAGACAAAAGAAAGAAAAAAAAAAAAAAAAAAAAAGGGGGGGGGGAAAGGGGTAGGAAAAGAGAAAGGATAAACCAACCATGGCAAGCCGCTTCCTCACTCCTTAAATATTTATTTTTACACCCACTGTTGAGGGAGTACCTCCTCCACGACCAACATGATCAAAAAGAGCGAGCTCCTTAGAGGAGCAATGAACTGAGTCTGAATTTCGAGAGGCCATGACAAGATTATATTCTTCCATTTATCAAAGAACAATCTAAACTGTTTTTCTGCCACTCGAGTTAAGCCTTGTCTTTCTACTGTCATTTGTAATTTCATGTTGTTTATAAATTCTGCTATCCTGGGGGAATCAGGGCATCTCCACTTCTGACATATTAAATTGCGTGCGGCCAAAATGGCCATATTCACAAGCAATCTATTACCTCTTTGTCTAAGTTCTTTTTCTAAAAAGAATACATTGCGCAGGGAAATTTCAACCCTCTCTTGCAAAAATCTGTTCAACCAGTATTGTACTTTACCCCAAAATTGTCTAATTTTTGGGCACCCCCAAAGGCAATGTTTCAAGTCTGCCAGTACTTGCCTACATTTTAAACATGTCTCATTTTGCCCTCCCTGCCCCCATTTCCCTATCCTATGAGATGTAAGATAGTAATGATTCATTAGTTTAAATTGCGCTTCTCTCCAAGTCACCAATAAAGTGGCTTCCCTTGCCCGCTCGAAACTCTTTGCAATTTCCTCCTTTTGAACTATTCCAAAATGTCTTAGAAGTGTCTCTTTCATCTTATTCAGATGATTTTCTCCCGACACGGCTTGTATCGCCTGATACCAGTAAGATAATGTGCGCTTCCCTACTTTATATAGTTTGAGTCCTGACTCAATGCCTGGGTCCCAGACCATTCTATGCGTCTGTAACAATTCTGAGAGAAAACTTCTAGCTTGCAGATATGCGAAAAAATTATTTGACGGTAGATGGAAATTCCTTGCTATTTCCTCATATGTTTGTATTATCTCCCTATCCAGTTGCATTATCTGGGCAAAATATATTATCTCTTTTTGTTTCCAAGATCTGAAAAATGCATTATTTGACCCTGCTGTAAAATCTGGGGTTCCTATAATTGGCAAATATTTTGATAATTGAAACTCTTGACCTCTAAGGGCACAATATTTTTGCCATGCAAGAACAACGTTAGCAAATGTAATTAAATTGCCTATATTGCTTGGTAGTCTGCCGTGTGGGTGATGCAGAATTGCCTTAAGATCAAATGGCGCTACTAATGCAGACTCTATTGTATAATATGTAACATGGTTTGTCTCTAAGATCCAATCTATACCAAATTTGATAAGTGTTGCAATATTATAATGAGTGATATTAGGTAACGCCAGGCCACCATATTTTTTGCTCTGTGTAAGCTTATCTAGCGCTAACCTAGGTCTCTTCTTCCCCCATATAAACCTAGTACACGCCTTTTTATATTTGCCCACATCCTGTTTGGAGATGAATAATGGTAAATTCTGCATCAAGAACAATAATTGGGGGAAAACTATTGTTTTTATCAGCATTATTTTTGCAGATAAGGATAGGTAGTGTATATTCCACCTTTCCAGTTTCTCCTGAAGATTATTAAAAAACTCACTATAATTTAAATAATACCAGTCCTTAGGATTTTTACTCAATTTGATACCTAGATAATTCATGTGGCTCACTTCTCTAAATTTATGCTGAGTGTAGCTTCTCGCTGTTTTAGTAATCCATAATAACTCTGATTTCTCGGAGTTGATTTTATATCCTGAAAATTGGCTGAAGCTCTTAATAATTTCTAGACATTTTGGAATACTTACATTGGTATCTTGTAAAAACAAAACAATGTCATCTGCATAGAGTGAGATGGTTACCTTCTGACCTCCCAACGGAATCCCTTGCATCTCCTGTCTTAGTAGTACTGCCAATGGTTCGAGCGCGATATCAAATAACAATGGTGATAACGGGCAGCCTTGTCTTGTCCCTCTTTGCAGTGTGATGTAATTTGATAATTCCTCATTTACTAAAAGTTGGGACCTGGGATTACTATATATCTTTTTTATTATCTTTACTAAATTTCCCTCTATTCCAAATTTATTTAGAGCAGTAAATAAGTGATCCCATGCAATCGAATCGAATGCCTTTTCTGCATCGATAGTTAGAAGGGCTAAATCCTTTACACTTTCTTTGCAACAATCTTGATTTTTATTATAATAATAATCTAACATAACTAAGACCCGACGCATATTACGCACCGGATTTCTTCCAGGAATGAAGCCTGTCTGATCCGTATGTATCAGGTCCCCTACTGCTCTTTTTAATCTGTCTGCTAAAATTGATGTAAAAATTTTGTAATCCAGATTCAGGAGAGAGATAGGGCGATATGATCCCATATCCTCCACGTTTCTGCCTTTTTTATGAATTAAAGATATTATTGAATCTGTAAAGTATGGGGAATCCAGTTTACCTTGCATGTAATAACTGTTATATAATCTGGCCAGTGTTCCCGTTACTTCCTCGCTTATCATTTTATAGAATTCCGCCGGGAGGCCATCTGGCCCGGGCGCCTTGTTGACTTTAGTTCTTTCTATCGTGTACCTAATTTCCTCTTCCGTAATTTCTTTATTAATTAATTGAAGAGCTTCTCCAGATATTCTTGGGATATTAATATTTTGCCAGAATTTATCTTTCTCCTTCTCACTAATTCCCTCCTTAGAATATAATTTTTGGTAAAACCTAAAGAAAGCCTCCCGTATTTCAGAAGATTGTGTGAATGTTTCGGTACCTTCCTTAATTATGGGAATCATATTCTTTTTTTTCCTAAATTTAACAATTTTTGCGAGGTGTTGGGCGGAGATCCCCTGATACCCCTGGCAATATGCCCTCGTCTTCATATCTTCCCGTACCCAGGACTCTCTCTTAAATATACCTCTCTCTCATTTTTTGCTTTCATATACTTTCATAATACTCTTTCCATTTCCTTGCGAGCCACTTATTAAATTCATCATCAAATATCATATACTTAGGGAAATAAAACGCGTTTATGTTATTAACACTCCTATTTATCCTCCCATCTACCTTTAAAGTAATTATTGCATGATCAGAGATTAATATTTCAGCTACTTTTGACTCTAGATTACTCGAGAGAATATTTTCCTCAACCAAAAACATGTCTATTCGTGAGAAATTTTTATGCCCTTTGGACTCGCATGAGAAACTACATTCGTCTGGATGCTGTAGACGCCATATATCTTTTAATTTAAGTTTTTTTGCAAATTCTCTGAGGACTCTTGCCACTCTCATATGTTGTTTATTGCCTTTAAACCGAAATCTATCTAAATATGGCTGGATCGTTGCATTTAGGTCCCCGGCCAAGATTATGTTTTGCCCCAAACAGGGTATTAATTTATTCGTCGTTTTTGCCCAGAAATCTCTATCTAGTCCATTTGGACCATATATATTACACAATGTCCATAATCTATGTTCGATTTCTAATTGCAAAATAATAAATCTCCCTGCCGGGTCTAATTCCTGTTTATTAATTTTGTATTCTAATTTCTTATTAATTAATATAGCCACACAGCGTTTCCTACTATTGCAAGGGGTCGCAGAAATCTCTGCAATCCAGTTAAACTTTAATTTCACTAGCTCCGAATCCTTTAAGTGCAACTCTTGTAAAAAAATTATATCCGGATGGTGCCTTTTGAGCAGTTTAAAAACATTTTTTCTTTTAATGGGGGAGGTTATCCCTCCGACATTCCATGAGACGAAATTTAACATTTATTTTTAAAGAGTCATTTTATTAAAAAGTTTCTTTTCCCTTTCCTCTCATCCTGCCTTCCTACGCAAAGTGAACTTACGGCCGCCACAGGAGGAGGAAAGTAGGGGGGGAAAAAAAAAGGGGGGAGAAAAAATTTAAAAGAAAAACAACTGTATCTCGCCATATTATTCCTGAGCAAAAAGTGTTGCAGGACCTTTATTCCTATCGTGTGTCTTTGGACACCTCTGTACCTTTCTCTGCACAAAATCTTCCGGCTTCTTCAGCCGAGTTTAAAAAGATATTGTCACCTTCCGTATTTATGATTATAATTTTAGCCGGATACCTCATTGTTTCCTTTATTCCTGCTTTTATCAGATTTGTACAGAAAGGTGCCATTAGCTTTCTTTTGGAAGACGTTTCCACAGAAAAGTCTTGAAATATGAGCACTTGTTTAGTGTCTATCTTAAATACTTTGTTTTTCCTCTATTGTCTTAATATGGTCACTTTATCTTGAAAATCAAGATACTTTATCAACACCATTCTTGGGCGTGTAGACCCGTCTGAATATTTCTTAATGTTCCCAATTCTGTGTGCCCTCTCTACTCTCATTTTTTCCGAGGTCATATTCACCCCTAATAAAGATGGCAAAGTAACTGATCCGAATACTACTAGATCCTCGAATTCCTTGCTTTCAGGCAGTCCGACTATACGGATATTATTCCTGCGGGATCTATCTTCTAAATCCTCCATCTTAAGTTGCATTAATCTAATCTTCTCTTCATAGTTCAACCAGTTTACTTCATAGGAATTAAGCCTGTCTTCAAGATCCGAAACTCTCTCCTCTGCCTCAGATAATCTGTTAGAAAATTACCTAATTTCTGCTGATAGAGTAACAATCTCTTTTTTAATAGAGTCAAATTGGGGGAGTATTAAATCAGCTAATTGATTATTCGATAATTGTTTCTCTGCACTATTGATGGAAGCCTCCATTGTACCTTCTAATCTTATCTCTAATGTGGCTTTAGCTTTCTTATCTCTCTTGGTTGGCATGGCTGGGGACCTTGTCTTGAGATTGGGTATGTACTTATCCATATATGTGTCTAAGTGCACTCGTGTTGGAAAAGAAAGAGAGAGAGAAAATAAAAAGGGGGGGGGGGGGGAGGGGAAAGTGAGAAAAAAAAATCTAACTGCTCTTGCGCAGTATGTGTCAGTGTATCTACGCTAATAGTGTTCTAAATAGTATTAATCCTTAAAATTAGGGTTACCCTAAAAAAGTGCTTTCGATTTATGTCGGACTATGTCCGAGAACAACAAGAAAAAGAAAAATGAGTGACGTGATGATGAAAAAAAATAGATTGTGAGTGAAATATATATTGGTGCCTCTGGCTGTGTGTGCCAGTTGGTGTATCGTGACCCCCTGATGTGTACCCCCTAACCCAGCTCAGTATATAACCCTATGAACAGGAAATAATAAAATTAATCCTCTATTCAGGACCCCCAGACTCATTTTAAGATCTTAGCAACCCGTTAATGCTGCCTATCAGATTGCTTTAACCCTTGACTTATGCTGTATCACATATGACTATTATATAATCATTAACTCAACTGTGGATCAAAAAACGCTTACACAGCCTTTTACATGGTACTTATTTTGACTCAAAGATCCGTCTTTATGTACTTATACTGCAGTTCCCAACAGTCTATATGTATACAAGTTTTTTTCTCCTCTATCCACTGCCAATGAAGCAACAGAGAAGAGAGTGTATTAGCACTGTAACCTTTTATAACATTGATTCTTGGGCTTAAAGTAGAAATTACCCCTCTTAGCTTACACAGGAGTTGTACTTTCTGTGTTATCTGTATCTACTTCTAACCTAGTACTTTCATAATGCAAGGAAAGCTACTATGTCTAATACCAATCCTTAAGAATGTTTAACCCCTTAATGACCACAGCACTTTTCCATTTTCTGTCCGTTTGGGACCAAGGCTATTTTTACATTTCTGCGGTGTTTGTGTTTAGCTGTAATTTTCCTCTTACTCATTTACTGTACCCACACATATTATATACCGTTTTTCTCGCCATTAAATGGACTTTCTAAAGATACCATTATTTTCATCATATCTTATAATTTACTATAAAAAAAATTATAAAATATGAGGAAAAAATTGAAAAAAACACACTTTTTCTAACTATGACCCCCAAAATCTGTTACACATCTACAACCACCAAAAAACACCTATGCTAAATAGTTTCTAAATTTTGTCCTGAGTTTTGAAATACCCAATGTTTACATGTTCTTTGCTTTTTTTGTAAGTTATAGGGCAATAAGTACAAGTAGCACTTTGCTATTTCCAAACCATTATTTTTCAAAATTAGCGCTAGTTACATTAGAACACTAATATCTTTCAGGAATCTCTGAATATCCATTGACATGTATATATTTTTTTTTAGTAGACATCCCAAAGTATTCATCTAGGCCCATTTTGGTATATTTCATGCCACCATTTCACTGCCAAATGCGATTAAATACAAAAAATTGTTCACTTTTTACTAATTGTTTCACAAACTTTTGGTTTCTCACTGAAATTATTTACAAACAGCTTCTGCAATTATGGCACAAATGGTTGTAAATTCTTCTCTGGGATCCCCTTTGTTCAGAAATATCAGACATATATGGCTTAGGAGTTGCTTTTTAGTAATTAGAAGGCTGCTAAATGCCACTGCGCACTACACGTGTATTATGGCCAGCAGTGAAGAGGTTAATTATGGAGCATGTAGGGAACTTTTAGGGATAATTTTAGCTTTAGTGTAGTGTAGTAGACAACCCCAAGTATTGATCTAGGCCAATTTTGGTATATTTCATGCCACCATTTCACCGCCAAATGCGATCAAATTAAAAAAAACTTTAAATTTTTCCCAATTTTAGGTTTCTCACTGAAATCATTTACAAACAGCTTGTGCAATTATGGCACAAATGGTTGTAAATGCTTCTCTGGGATCCCCTTTGTTCAGAAATAGCAGATATATATGGCTTTGGCGTTGCTTTTTGGTAATTAGAAGGCCGCTAAATGCCGCTGCGCATCACACAAGTATTATGGCTAGCAGTGAAGGGGTTAATTAGGTAGCTTGTAGGGAGCTTGCAGGGTTAATTTTAGCTTTAGTGTAGAGATCAGCCTCCCACCTGACACATCACACCCCCTGATCCCTCCCAAACAGCTCTCTTCCATCCCCAAACCCACAATTGTCCCCGCCATCTTAAGTACTGGCAGAAAGTCTGCCAGTACTAAAATAAAAGCTATCTTTTTTTTTTTTTTTTTTAGCATATTTACATATGCTGCTATGTAGGATCCCCCCTTAGCCCCCAACCTCCCTGATCCCCCCCCCCCCAAACAGCTCTCTAACCCCCCCCCCCCTGCCTTATTGAGCGCCATATTGGGTACTGGCAGCTGTCTGCCAGTACCCAGTTTCAAATTAAAAACGTTTTGGTTTATTTTTATTAAAAAAAAAAACTATTTTCTGTAGTGTAGCTGCCCCCCCACAACCCCCAACCCCCAACCCTCTCCCAGATTACTAATTTTATTTATTTATACAATCTCTCCCACTGAGTCCTTATAATTGTTCCATAGTATAGGGTTCCCACCCGCACACGCGCGCACCCACCCTCCCGTGCACACGCGCGCATTCTGGCACGCACCCCACACGCGATCCTGCCCCCCTCCTCCATTGATCGCCGCCCACCCGCCTACCTTGGTAAGCTCCCACCCACCAACGAACACTGCGATCAATGGCCGATGCAGAGAGGGCCACAGAGTGGCTCTCTCTGCATCGGACTGCTCAAAACTGTTATTGCAGGATGCCTCAATATCGAGGCATCACTGCAATAACATGAAAGTGGCTGGAAGCGATCAGGATCGCTTCCAGGGCTTTCAAAGACCAACGACGTACGGGGTACGTCCTTGGTCATTAACTGCATTTTTTTGCAGGACGTACCCCATACGTCGTTGGTTGTTAAGGGGTTAAAGACTATAAATGTTGCTTGGCCACATGTATCTTTATATAACTTTTTGCTGCCAGTCTATCATCAAGGTATCACAAGTGCTGTGTACTGCTTACCCAGCGTAATGTCTATTCCTATATAGACATACTACCTCTTTGAGTTAGGGCCCAATTAGCCCCTTACACTCCTTCCGGAAAAATTAGATACATAGGAAGGCTCTAAATTCAAGTACCCATCCAATTACACTGCTGTTTATCTTTTAGCAGGTTTCTTAGTTAACTTAAATTTTAACCTAGAGATCCCTTTTTCCCCTTTTTTTTCCCCCCTTTTCCCTTCCCCTTCAGCAGTTCCTGGTGATTTACAATATTCTTTCTTAGGATTTCTAGCTAGACCATACCCTTCTTGACTTTGTACATTAGATTCCCCTTTTATGTTTAACAGTCTCACGTGTACATATTTGTTAGTTCCGTTAATTATTGGCTATAGTTCCAAAAGAGAGAACCAGAAAGTTTTTTTTTTTTTTTTTTAGTTTGAACAACCTTTTGTTGGCAATTACTCAGTCAGCTTTTCCTTAACTGACCGATCTTAGTGAAATGTTAATAAACCATCTGTCATAGCTTTTAAAAATAAAACAAGGGGGGCGGAGCCAACAGCAAGAGCTGCTAGACGCACTTCTCTAGAGCTCCTAGGCCTCAGCTAAAAGAAATATATATTTTCATTAAAAGAACACACTACTTTCTCATAAGCTCAACTACTATCTAGGTCCTAACCTAAGATCACCTGGCCTGAGTTGGATCGGGTGACTAACTTTAAGAATATTGATATTTTCTGAGGGAAGACGCCGCACCACGGGAAGTGAGTTGTTTGGGCCCGACCTCTCCGCTCCTGACTCTCGTCTTAATCTCCGACTAAACAGGACATAGGGTCCTTTGCAATATGGAGGAAGAGTATGAGCTTCTATATACCCTGATTCTGGACCTAGACCGGCGGATGACAAAAGGTTTTCTGGACCTTTCAGACACTCTAGAGATGGTGATGAGAGAGGGGACCGGTATGGTATTGGCTAGCAGAGAATATGGAGACGTGCAGACAGAAACAGCACAGGAGCACCTATTAGTGCAGGATTTCCCACCCTCCTTGCTGTACAGCTGCGATGTAGATTCCGGAGCCGCTCCGTTATGCAATCGCAACCCGCTCCTCGCTGACCACTTCACCTCTGCACTAAACGTAACAGCCGCTCCAGAACGGGACTTGCAGAAGGCGGAGGTGCGACAGATACCCGATTCCAAGCCAAGCCTTATGACCGGTGAGGTACGTGGGCTTTGTTTGACTCTATCTCAAGAGGAGCTTACTGTCAATTATTCAGGAGCGAGTTGGTCATACATTGCGGCACAATTAGATCAGATCCCACAGATTACGAAGGGCCAGCAACTGCCTAGACCCACGCCACCTCACGCAGCAACTCCGGGTTTGATTCGGATGCCTAATACTCTTCTGCTGGTATACCCTACTAGTACAGATATGGTGCAGTTTCTTGGTTGTTCCCCCGCAGTTGCGGAGGTATCTCATCTCAAATTCTTAATCACAAAGGCCTGTAATTCCACATCCAGCACACCTCAACCTGCCTGTATGTCACACCTAAGCCATAGCACAAGGACTGGAGTAGGGTAATGTAGAAGTTATGTCAGCGAGGCCATGCCCTCCCGCCCCTATATAGGGCTTTTTTACATGCATACCAGCTGGACATTTTAATGAGAGATAAATTATTTGTGCCATCTGAAGAAATCTCACGGGACATTTGTTGTTTTAAATTATCTTTATTGCTTATATGTGGCCTGATTATTTTGTTAGTATGACATTATCTGTTTTACTTGCAGCAAGGCGCAGATAAAATTTTGATAGCAGCATAGGCAATTTTGTTTTTTATTATGGTTTTCTCATGTGTCTCCAGTTTCAAATGTGTTTAAAATGCTTAACATATATACTAAGCTAGTTGGGATGCCTGGACATATGTTCTATGTAATATTACCAACTCACACACTTATGTTGCATTATTTTTATGCTAAGTATTAGTATGTTTGAATAACATTTTACCCAACATGACGTTTTAGGGATCTGAAGAATGCACTTTGATATCTAGATCTTTTCTAAGGACTCCCTAGCTATATAGATGCAACCCTGGTATATACTTTCAAATCATTCTAAGTCAGAAAGTTCACTATAGACATACTAATTGCATGTTAGGATGTTGCAGTGTATATGGATAATGTATGTTTACCCAGAAGGGTTTTGTATGCTAATCCAAGCTTGTTCTGCTGGTTGCGGCCGGGCCAGTGGAATTGGCATTATACAAAAAAAAATACAGAGGGGTCTCCTCTCCTCCCTTTCCCGCCGGTACTGGTTGCCTGCGGGTCATGCCCCTACTCCCTTTTCCCATGTCGCCGGTAGATGGCATCTCCCCAGGAGAGGAGCTCCTCTAGAAGCCCTCTATATCTTGTTCTCTACTATGTGTTATATTATTTATTTTATATCTCATATTTCATATATCCTGATACCCTGCAGTGAGAATAATTGTTCCAGAATGTAATCTGATCCATATTATACATAAAAGTCCAGGGTCTCCGAGCAGGTGCCTATTTAAGCATATGTATAAAGTTCAACTATAAAGATAACTGCCTGGACAATTTGTAAACCCCAATAGAATTTATAGCTCCGCCCCCCGCCCTTATAGCTATTGTTCACTCTTATTTTAGGTGAACAAATAAGCGGTATTAACCCGCCACAGATATCGCTTTGTCATAAGTTGCTCTTAGTCTTCTGTCTATAAAGAAAATGAGGCACTTTGCCTCCTGTTCACGTATATCTCATAGGAGCAACTTGTTTTGACCCCTTATAATTTGTCAATCTTCAAATAATAAATACACTTATTTTATACTTAATATACCACTCTACAGGAAGTATAATTTTCTTGGGATTTTTAAATTCTATAATTTTATTATGTATTTACATAGGAAACAAAAGGAAAAAAGAGGTAATGCTTGATTTTGTGTGTTTGATTTCGTATATGCATACAGTATCTTCTATATTTTTTATGTTTGATTAGTGAGATACATTCATCATACTTGAATTAAGATCCTTTCATTCTCATATTTGTGAAGGTTTCAGTATTCAATAGATAAATAATGTCATGTATGCAAAAATTATCACAGTAATGCAAAATGTACATTATGTTCATGTTTTTTCTTTTTCTTGTATTGCCTCAATAAAAATCCTTGATTAAAAAATAAAATAAAACAAACATATAACCAATATGAATCACCGCTACTTTGAGCAAACTTAGTCACAGCAGTATCCTTTCTCATATATACCGCTTACTGACTATAAATTTATGCCAGCTTGACACTTTTTAACCTCTACAATATGTTGGAATATATGGAAGTCTTATATATCAGAGTCTAACGATATATTAAACTTAACAAGAGTTCATCCTTGCTTTAACAGCGAGCAATTTCCAAGATCCTAAGGAAAAAAAAAGGGATTATAAGTAGAGTCTATTCATATGCCTTTTATCTTGTGACATCAGCTGGCTTAAAATTCTAAATATATTGCACACAGTCACCCCTGCTGACACAGTTGTCCTGTTCTGGGGGTATCAGGCTGTTTATAAAATGTCACCAATTTTGTTTAACTTGATGCTGTTAATTCTGCCACCACCAGGAAACAAGAAAAAAAGGACAAACAAAACAAGGAGGCCAAATCCCCCACTCTTCAACTGTAACTTTGTCTTTTGGCCTTCTCCCCTGAATCTCTTCCTTTATATGGGATAGACAACAAAAAAAAAAAAGAGATGTTTTCTCTTTTTCCTTCCCTTTCTCCCTTCCCAGAAAATGTGTTGAGGAAAGGAGAGGCCCACTTTCTTTATCTCTTTTTCCCCATTAACAGCGACCCTGGTCTACACCTTTATTCTGTGCAGGTGTGTCACGTGCTTACAGTCTTCTGTTGACTTTCTACTTGGGGCTTTAGTATCGTCTATTAATAGAGTTAGATTTATAGTTCTTCTCCCTTTCCCTTCCCTTTCCTCAGCTCCCTTCCCTTAGGAGTGCAGTTAAGGTATAGGTTTTCACTTTATTTAGTATGTGAATGTCTCTTTATCCTCTTAGCCGGTATTAGGGCAAAGGTATTTAAAGTCAGACAAATGAAAGTTCGGTGAATAAATAAAATCTACTGTCCTCCTGCAGACACACACAGCAGACTATACACCCATATTATAGACGTGAGTCTATGAATAAGGCGGACAGCCGAAACATGTCAGACTGGCCTTTAAGTAGTGTTTTTTGATTTTTAATATTACTGCACGTGAGCAACTTTGTTTTAACTTGTCCTAATAAAGAGAACTTTTATCTTAAACAGTACCATTGTTTTGGAATTTATACACCCATATTGCCAGTTTATAATCTCAGCGTCTTTTAATACTTGCGTTCACCAACGTGTGACCACCTCGGCCGCTGATCCTTCCTGACCCCGGTACAAGCGTGACACCTCCCGTCTGTCTCCAGGTGAGGGGGGCAGCCAAATTTTCTTGCCTCGGTTGCTATGTTCAGCCGCTATCACGTCTGCCTATGGCGGCAACATCCGGTCACAGTCAAGGCTTCCGACGCTCTTCTGATTCCTCTTCAGTGCCAGACCTACTGTGTGTGTCTCACAGCCAGTACCACCCGGCCTGCATGGCTGTAAAAAGGCTTCCGTCTATGGATGGTTTGTCCTCCCCAGGCAGGGCTCTCACCCCCAGCAATAGGAGCCTGTGTTATTGGGGTGTTGTAAAAACCAGCTCCTTCTCACAGAGCCGACAGAGCGCGAGTAACTTCAGCGTGCTCCTCCCACCGGAAGCCTCCCTCACCTTATCTTACTTTCCATCTTGCTGCTATTAGCATCAGACGACATCTCTCTAAATCCTGGGCTCACCCTCATTCCCACCATTACCCAATCATGCACTCCTTATAGAAATTTTAATAAAAGCAACACACATAACCTAATTTCCATCCAATGCATCCCATACGCACACACTCCTTTCACCTGTGCACTATGGAACTCTCTGTCTGCAACAAACTTACAACCATTCATGACCTGTTTATATCAAATACTTTCACCATTTTAGCAATTACCGAAACCTGGCTATCTCTTTCTGACACAGTTTCCATTGCTGCTCTCACACATGGTGGTCTTCACTTTAGCCATATCCCTAGGCCAGGTGAGAAACGAGGTGGCGGTGTTGAGATCCTGCTCTCCCCCTCCTGCACTTATCAGTGCCTACCTCCAATCCCATCTCTATCCTTCTCCTCCTTTGAAGTCCACTGTATTTGCCTGTTCCCCCCCCCCTCTCCCTCAAAGTGGCAGTCATCTATCGCCCTCCTGGACCGACCTCCCATTTCCTTGACAACTTTGCCGCCTTGCTTCCTCACTTTCTCGCTTTAAATATACCAAGCCTAATTCTTGGGGACTTCAACATTCCCATTGACAACCCATCTGCCCCTGCTGCCTCTAAACTTCTTTCACTCACATTCTCCTTCGGTCTCTTACAATACACCCTATTCCCTACTCACTGTGATGGACACTCCATTGACCTGGTATTTCCCTGCCTCTGTTCTATATCTGACCTCACCTGTTGCCCTTTTCCCATTTCAGACCATCACCTGGTCACCTATAATATTAATGCAACAGCTAAACCCACTTCTCCATCCCTCCCCCACACCTGTAGAATTATACATGCTGTGGATCCACTCTAATATTTTAAAAACATTCAAGATCTCCTCCCATACACTTCTACTATAACCTGCCATGATTTTGCTACAGCCCACTATAACAAAACTCTCTCCTCTGCATTAGACACACTTGCCCCTCCCCAACTGCGCAAAACATCACGCTGTCAGTTACAGACCTGACATGCTCAGCAAACACGCTATTTGCAAAAAAGCTCCCGTACTGCTGAGCATGTCTGGAGGACACCTCACTCTGAACCTGATTTCATGCACCATAAGTTTATTCTTCATTCATACACTTCTGTCCTTCACGTAGCCAAGCAAACCTACTTCTCTTCTCTCATATATACTCTTTCCTCAAACCCTAAATGACTCCTCTCCACCTTTAACTCTCTCCTCTACCCACCTGCTAAACCCCCCCATCTGTCTTTAGTGCTCAAGACCTGGCAGACTACTTTTTAAACAAAACACGTACTATCTGAAGCAACATCCCAACACCAACCTGCAATATTCCAACAACAGGTACAGTTACTCCCTCTGCCACCCTCTGCATCTTCCATCCAGCCACTGAGAATGAAGTTTCTTCCTTACTATCTTCCTCACGCCTCACTACCTGCCCACTCGACCCTATCCCTTCCCATCTAATACCCTCCCTGTCTTCAACCCTCACTCCTGCTCTTACTCACATCTTCAACCTATCTCTCTACTGGCACATTCCCATCTTCTTTCAAACATGCAAAAGTCACTCCCATACTCAAAAAACCCTCCTTTGACCTTAATTCTCCTGAAAGCTACCAACCCATATCACTGCTTCCACTAACATCAAAACTCCTTGAAAAACTAGTTTACAATCACCTAACCCACTTCCTCTCCACCAACTCTTTGCTTGACCCCCTGCAATCTGGATTCCACCCCAAAACACTCAACTGAGACTGCCCTTACCAAGGTTACTAACGAGCTCTCTGCTACAAATATTGGCCACTACTCTATACTCATCTTACTTGACCTCTCAGCTGCCTTCGACACAGTTGACCACCCCCTTCTCCTACAGACCCTTAGCTCTTTTGGCCTCTGTGACACTGCTCTTTCCTGGATTCTCTCCTATCTTTCTCACAGGTCTTTTTCTGTGCCATTTGCTGGTGACTCCTCCTCTCCAATGCCTCTGTCTGTTGGAGTACCTCAAGGATCTGTTCTGGGTCCTCTTCTCCATTTATACTTCTTTGCTGGGTAAACTTATCAACAGTTATAGCTTCCAATATCACCTCTTTGCTGAGGACACCCAGATCTACCTCCCCACCCCTGCTCTCTTTCCCTCTGTCCTTTCTCATGTCAGCAACTGCTTATCTGGTATTTCTTCCTGGATGGCCTCTCACCACGTAAAGATTAACATGTCCAAGACTGAGCTCCTTCTTATCCCCACCCTCAGGCTCTACGCCGACTTCTGACTTCTCTATCCCTGTTGACGGCATCACCATTTCCCCATCGCTTCAAGTCTGCTGCCTTGGAGTTACACTTGACTCAAATCTATCCTTTATCCCCCATATCCAATTGCTTTGTACATCCTGCCGCAATCATCTACGCAATATTTCCTAGATTCGCCCTTTTCTGAGCGCTAACAGCACAAAGCAAATAATCCACTCCCTTGTTATTTCCCGACTTGACTACTGCAATAACCTACTTGCTGGCCTTCCACTTTCCCACCTCTCCCCCTTCAATCCTTTCTAAATGCCTCTACCAGACTGATCCACCTTTCCTGTTGCTCACTATCTGCTGCACCTCTCTGCGAGTCCCTTCATTGGCTCCCCATTCACAGCAGAATTAAATTCCAAATTCTCACCCTTACATACAAAGCTCTCACCAATGTCGCTCCCCTCTACCTATCCTCTCTAATAAACAAGTATACTCCCGCCCGCCCACTAAGATCCAATAATGACCTGCTCCTTGCATCTGTGACTATCACCTCCTCTCATGCTAGACTGTAGAACTTCTGTCATGCAGCACCTACCCCCTGGAACACTCTCCCTTGTGCTGTCAGGCTTTGTCCTAATCTTTCTTCCTTTAAATGCTCCCTGAAGACTTTTCTGTTCAGGGAAGCCTACCAACCAACTCAATAATAAATTAATTTCACTTACCTAACATTTCCCTCACCTAACTCTGCATTAACATCTTTCTCAATCTTGCAGTCCTCACCTCCTGTTTCTCAACCTCCTACCCTTGGGGGATCCAATCAAGACTAGCACTGAAGAGATTCAGCGCTGCGGAATATGAAGGCGTTTCATAAATAAAGTATAATAATAATAATAATAATAAATTGAATATTGCCTGGCAATACCTCTTTTCATGGGTGTTTTCAACTTCCCAGCCATGGAGGACTACTGGCACCACGAGTCACATTTTAACGTGATAGCGGATATCATGCTGAGGAAAAGAGTCAAGCTGTTATGCCGGTTCATACATTTTAGTGGTAATCATCAGTGCAACAACAGTCCAGACCGATTTCATAAAATCCGCCCACTTTTTGAAATGTTTTATGAGCAGTGTCTCCTGATCCCATCCACTTACAAGCACAGTGTGGATGAGGTCATGGTGGCCTATGAAGGCACAAGGACTGGCACTCTCCACCAATATATTGCCAACAAGCCAAACAAGTGGGGCTTTAAATTGTTCTGCCAGGCCAGTTCATCTGGCATAATCCATGACCTACTGCTCTATCAAGGGGCATCCACATTTTTCAATGTTAAAAGAGTATTCTGCACCCTTATCTTATCCTCTAAGCCAGCTCAAAAAGATTTAATCCACAATTTCTCAGGTGTTGTCAAGGAAAGTGTAATTTAAAAAACAAGTATTTGACTGGCACTCTGTGAGGAGCTAAGGAATATAATAAAAATGACAGAATAAGAGAAATCTCTACAAACATCGCAAAACAAGTCAAAGCATATATATGGGCAGAGTATTTTGCTTGGATGATATAAATAAATATTTAATTAATACATAAAAAACAAATAGTACATTTAGAAAAATAAATTAAAAATAGTAGGGTGTGGCCACACCTAAAATTTAAATTTAAAAAGTCTTCACCCAGACGGCATCTTCTATCTTCATCCATCTGTCGCGGAACGGCTCCATCTTCAAGACATCCGACGCGGAGCATCCTCTTCCTTCCGACGACTACCGACGAATGAAGGTTCCTTTAAATTACATCATCCAAGATGGCGTCCCTTAGATTCCGATTGACTGATAAAATTCTATCAGCCAATCAGAATTAAGGTTGAAAAAATCCTATTGGCTGTTGCAATCAGCCAATAGGATTGAGCTTTCATCCTATTGGCTGATCCAATCAGCCAATAGGATTGAGCTCGCATTCTATTGGCTGATTGGATCAGCCAATAGGATGAAAGCTCAATCCTATTGGCTGATGCAACAGCCAATAGGTTTTTTTCAACCTTAATTCTGATTGGCTGATAGAATTCTATTAGCCAATCGGAATCTAAGGGACGCCATCTTGGATGATGTCATTTAAAGGAACCTTCATTCATCGGTAGTCGTCGGAAGGAAGAGGATGCTCCGCGTCGGATGTCTTGAAGATGGAGCCGTTCCGCGCCGGATGGATGAAGATAGAAGATGCCGTCTGGGTGAAGACTTCTGAGGGTTTGGATGAAGACTTTGGTTGCTTCGTTGAGGACTTCTCCTGGCTTCTCGGAGGATGATGTCGAATCTTCAAAACTGTAAGTAAATCTTTTGGGGTTAGTGTTAGGATTTTTTTAAGGGTTTATTGGGTGGATTTTATTTTTAGGTTAGGGTTTGGCTGAAATAGAGCTAAATGCCCTTTTAAGGGCAATGCAGATCCAAATGCCCTTTTCAGGGCAATGGGGAGCTTAGGTTTTTTTAGTTAGGGTTTTATTTTGGGGGTTGGTTGTGTGGGTGGTGGGTTTTACTGTTGGGGGGTTGTTTGTATTTTTTTTTTTTACAGGTAAAAGAGCTGATTACTTTGGGGCAATGCCCTGCAAAAGGCCCTTTTAAAGGCCATTTGTAGTTTATTGTAGGCTAGGGTTTTTTTATTTTTGGGGGCTTTTTTATTTTCATAGGGCCCTTAGATTAGGTGTAATTAGTTTAAAGCTTTGATAATTTCTTTTATATTTTTTGTAACTTAGTGTTTGTTATTTTATGTAACTTAGTGTTTGTTAATTTTTTTTAACTTAACTACGGCTAGATTACGAGTTTTTGTCGGTAATGGTGTGCGGGGCTAATGAGCATTTTTTTCTCACAGCTCACTTAAGACAACGCTGGTATTACAGGTTTTTTTAAAGTGGAGAGCAAAATTTAGCTCCACATCTCACTGTAATACCAGTGCTGCTTACGGTAGCGGTGAGCTTGCTAAACGTGCTCGTTTCCAATCGGAATTAAGGTAGAAAAAATCCTATTGGCTTATCCAATCAGCCAATAGGATTGAGCTTGCATTCTATTGGCTGTTCCAATCAGCCAATAGAATGCGAGCTCAATCCTATTGGCTGATCCAATCAGCCAATAGGATTTTTTCTACCTTAATTTCGATTGGAAACGAGCACGTTTAGCCAGCTCACCGCTACCGTAAGCAGCGCTGGTATTACAGTGAGACGTGGAGCTAAATTTTGCTCTCCGCTCACTTTTTTTTCTATCAGCCAATCGGAATTGAAGGGACGCCATCTTGGATGACGTCACTTAAAGGTACCGTCATTTAGTGTTAGTCGTCAGATGGAAGAGGATGCTCCGCATCGGATGGCTTGAAGATGGACCCGCTCCGCTCCGGATGGATGAAGATAGAAGATGCCGCCTGGATGAAGACTTCTGCCTGTCCGGAGGTCCTCTTCTGCACGGATCGGATGAAGACTTCTGGCAATCTGGAGGACCACTTTTGCCCGGTTGGGTGAAGACGTCTCAAGGTAGGGTGATCTTCAAGGGGGTAGTGTTATTTAGTATAGGGTAGGGATTTTTATTATTTTAGGGGGCTTTTTTATTTTATTAGGGGGATTAGATTAGGTGTAATTAGTTTAATTTTTTTTTAATTATTTTATTATTTTCTGTAATTTAGTGTTTTTTTTTCCGTAATTTAGTTTATTGAATTTAATTGTAATTAATTGTAGTCAATTTAGGTAATTTATTTAATGATAGTTTAGTGTTAGGTGTAATTGTAACTTAGGTTAGGATTTATTTTACAGGTAAATTTGTACTTATTTTAACTATGAAGTTATTAAATAGTTAGTAACTATTTAATAACTATTTTACCTAGTTAAAATAAATACAAAGTTGCCTGTAAAATAAAAATAAACCCTGAGATAGCTACAATGTAATTATTAGTTATATTGAAGCTATCTTAAGGTTTAAGTATTTAGTTTTAAATAGGAATAATTTAGTTAATAATAGTAATTTTATTTAGATGTATTTACATTATATTTAAGTTAGGGGGGGTTAGGGTTAGACTTAGGGTTTAATACATTTAATATAGTTGCGGCGACGTTGGGGCAGCAGATTAGGGGTTAATAAATGTAGGTAGGTGTCGGCGATGTTAGGGACGGCAGATTAGGGGTTAATAAAATGTAACTAATGTTTGCGAGGTGGGAGTGCTGCGGTTTAGGGGTTAATATATTTATTATAGTGGCAGCGATGTCCGGTCGGCAGATTAGGGGTTAAAAATTTTATTTAAGTGTTTGTGATGTGGGGGGGGGGGGCTAGGTTTAGGGATTAATAGGTAGTTTATGGGTGTTAGTGTACTTTTTATCACTTTAGTTAAGAGTTTTATGTTACGGCGTTAGCCCATAAAACTCTTAACTACTGACTTTTAAATGCGGTAGGAGTTTTGACAGGAGAGGGTCTACCGCTCACTTTTTTCAAGACTCTATTTGCGGTATGCTCGAGTCGCGGAAAAAAAGTGAGCGGTACACCTGTACCTGCCAGACTCGTAATACCAGCGGGCGTTAAAAAGCAGCATTAGGACCTCTCAACGCTGCTTTTTAAGGCTAACGCAAGACTCGTAATCTAAGCATTAGTTTTTTGTAACTTTACAATTTTTTAGTGTAGAATTAAATTATTTGAGTAGGGTTAGGTGTTTAAATATATAATATAGTTAATTTAATTTGTAGTTTAATGTAATTTAGTATAACAGTTTGGGTAGATTAATAAATAGTTTAATATAGTTTAATTTAAATCTAAAGCGAAGTTTAAATTTATTATAAGATAGGGATGAGTTAATATTTAATATACAGTTAGCGGGTTGTTAGGTTTAGGGATTAATAGGTTAATTTAGTTTTTGGCGATGTGGGGGGCTGGCGGTTTAGGGGTTAATACATTTATTTAGTTGCAGTGGGCTACGAGAGCGGCGGGATAGGGGGGATTATGTAGGTGGGGGCGATGTTGGGGCGGCAGATTAGGGCTTAATAAGTATAATTTAGGTGGTGGCGGTGTAGGGGGAGGCAGATTAGGGGTGTTTAGACTCGGGGTACATGTTAGGGTGTTAGGTGTAAACATAACTTTTATTCTCCCATAGGAATCAATGGGATATCGGGCAGCAGCGAACATAGCTCTCGCTGCTTTCAGACTCCCATTGATTCCTATGGCATCCGCAGCCTCCAGGGCGGCGGATTTAAAACCAGGTACGCTGGGCTGGAATAGTGCCAAGCTTACCTGGTAGACATTTGTTAACTAGCAAAAGTAGTCAGATAGTGCCAAATTTGCATTCAGAACATCTGTAGTGACGTAAGCATCGATCTGTGTCGGACTGAGACCGGCGGATCGTATGTTACATCACAGATTTCTAATTTTGCCGGTCTGTAGGGTTTGATAACTAAGGTGAATCAGGCTCACCAGAATTACGCTTCGAAATTCCAGCGTATTTGCGGTTGACGGCTTGATAAGTAGATGCCTTTACATTTATAACATGGGTAAAATCAATCCAATTTATTCCCTTGTATATCTTTATTGAAGTTGGGATGCACATCCTAGCTGTATTCCTGTGAACAACCCTATAGATTATTCTAGTCTACTAGAGAAATTAGAAGAAAGCCTGATCAAAGAAATTAAATTTAAAGCAGAACTAACATTTACACAAAAATACATTCGGCTAGATTACGAGTTTTTCGTTGTGAGCTGTGCGGTGCTAACGAGCAGTTTTCTCTCACTGCTCACTTACCTACAGCGCTGGTATTACGGGTTTTTACAAACCCGGCGTTAAAAGGAAAGAAGTAAGTGTTGAGCAAAATTTAGCTCCTTACCGCACTTCAATACCAGCGCTGCTTAAGTCAGCGGTGAACTGGTCGTACGTGTTTGTGCACGATTTCCCCATAGGAATCAACGGGGAGAGCCGGCTGAAAAAAAGTCTATCACCTGCCAAAAAGCAGCGTAAAACTCAGTAACGCAGCCCCATTGATTCCTATGGGGAAATACATTTTATGTTTACACATAACACTGTAACATGAACCCCGAGTCTAAACACCCCTAATCTGCCGCCCCGACATCACTGACACCTACATTATTCATATTAACCCCTAATCTGCTGCTCCGGACACCGCCGCCACCTACATTATACTTATTAACTCCTAATCTGCTGCCCCCAACATCGCCGACACCTACATAATATTTATTAACCCCTAATCTCTCTCCCCCAATGTCGCTGCAACCTAACTACACATATTAACCCCTAATCTGCCACCCCCAAAATCGCCACTATAATTAGTTAAATATTATTAACACCTAATCTGCTGTCCCTAACATCGCCGACACCTATCTACATTTATTAACCCCTAATGTGCCGCCCCCAACGTTGCCGCCACTATACTAAATGTATTAACCCCTAAACCTAAGTCTAACCCTAACCCTAGCACCCCCTAACTTAAATATAATTTAAATAAATCTAAATAAAAATGAATATTATTACCTAAATAATTCCTATTTAAAACTAAATACTTACCTATAAAATAAATAGGATTTTTTCTACCTTAATTCCGATTGGATTATAGAATTCTATCAGCCAATTGGAATCTAAGGGATGCCATCTTGGATGACGTCACTTAAAGGTACCTTCATTCAGTAAGAAGACTCCGGATGAAGAGGATGCTCCGCGTTGGATGTCTTGAAGATGGACCCGCTCCGCATCGGATGGATGAAGATAGAAGATGCCGTCTGGGTGAAGACTTCTGCCCGTCTGGAGGACCACTTCACCCGGCTTGGATGAAGACTTCTGCCGCTTCCTTGAGGATGGATGTCCGGTCTTCAGAACTGTAAGTCAATCTTCAGGGGGTTAGTATTAGGTTTTTTTAAGGGTGTATTGGGTGGGTTTTATTTTTAGGTTAGGGTTTGGGCCTGCAATAGAGCTAACTGCCCTTTTAAGGGCAATGCCCATCCAAATACCCTTTCAGGGCAATGGGGAGCTTAGGTTTTATTAGATAGTATTTTATTTGGGGGGTTGGTTGTGTGGGTGGTGGGTTTTACTGTTGGGGGGGTTGTTTGTATTTTTTTACAGGTAAAAGAGCTTATTTCTTTGGGGCAATGTCCCGCAAAAGGCCCTTTTAAGGGCTATTGACAGTTTAGTTTAGGCTAGGTTTTTTTTTTATTTTGGGGGAGCTTTTTTTATTTTGATAGGGCTATTAGATTAGGTGTAATTAGTTGAAATATCTTGTCATTTGTTTATTATTTTCTGTAATTTAGTGTTTGTTTTTTTTGTACTTCACTAATGTAATTTAATTTATTTAATTGTTTTTAATTTAGTTAATTTATTTAATTGTAGGGTTAGGTTAGCTGTTATTGTAACTTATGTTAGGTTTTATTTTACACGTACTTTTGTATTTAGTTTAGCTAGGTAGTTATTAAATAGTTGATAACTTCTTAATAACTATTGTACCTAGTTAAAATAAATACAAACTTGCCTGTAAAATAAAAATAAACCATAAGATAGCTACAATGTAACTATAAGTTATATTGTAGCTAGCTTAGGGTTTATTTTATAGGTAAGTATTTAATTTTAAATAAGAATTATTTAGGTAATAATATTAATTTTTATTTAGATTTATTTAAATTATGTTTAAGTTAGGGGGTGTTAGGGTTAGACTTAGGTTTAGGGGTTAATACATTTAGTATAGTGGCAGCGACATTGGGGGCGGCAGATTAGGGGTTAATAATATTTAACTAATGTTTGTGAGGCGGGAGTGCGGCGGTTTAGGGGTTAATGTGTTTATTATTGTTGCAGCGATGTCCGGAGCGTTAGATTAGGGGTTAATAATTTTATTATAGTGTTTGCTATGCGGGAGGGCCTCAGTTTAGGGGTTAATAGGTAGTTTATGGGTGTTAGTGTACTTTTTAGCACTTTAGTTATGAGTTTTATGTTACGGCGTTGTACCATAAAACTCTTAACTACTGACTTTTAAATGCGTTAGGACTCTTGACGGGGTAGGGTGTACCGCTCACTTTTTGGCCTCCCAGGACAGACTCGTAATATCAGCGCTATGGAAGTCCCATAGAAAAAAGACTTTACAACGTTTACTTAAGTCGTAAGGCCAAAAAAGTGTGCGGTGACCCTAAACCTTTAAGACTCGTAATACCAGCGGGCATAAAAAAGCAGCGTTAGGACCTCTTAACGCTGCTTTTTTACCCTAACGCACAACTCATAATCTAGCCGATTGATAGTACTATGGTTCTGAGAAGTTTGAGGTTAAAAAAGAATTGCACATTTACATTAAAAGAAGATTTGAATATAGAGTGGTATGATATATTAGAGAAGGCTTCCCTAGACCATTTAAAAGTTCTGATTAAATCAAGAACAAGAGCACTAGATAGTATTGGAAAAACCATTAATGAGTTTAAAGATGAACTTGTTAATACATTTTCTGATGACCCACAGTTGAAAGAAAAACAAAATGATATTATTACAAACATTAAAATAATTAAAATGAACTACTTGAGAATAAGTGGAAAACAAATTAATAGAGATTAATCAGATTATTCTAATGATAATAAAAATGAGATAAAAAAGAAGACAATACTAATATACAGGTTAAGGTCACAGTACCATCTGTCACAAGAAAGAGTAAAATAGGGACTCTATTTAGAAAAAAACTATAGAATAAACAACAACAATAATATAGCTCAAAATAGTTATAGAAATTCAGATTGGAGAAACAGAGAACATCAAGTAACAAATACCACCTATAGAAAAAAATGTATCCAATATGAACTCTGAACAAAATACTTACTATAATAGTTACAATTTAAGCTATAGACATCAAAGAGGGCAGAATCAGAGAAATGATGGACATTATAGGGAGGACAGACAAACGCATAGAGGTGATTTTGAAAACAGAGGACAGTGGGGTAACTATAGAGATGACTATAGAGACAATTATAGGGAACAATTGAGGAAAACAGATACTCCAAAAAATGATAGAGACTATCACTATAGAAATAGAGATGAACCTAATTAAAGGAATGGATACAGATCAAATTTTGAGAATAAATGGGTAAATAATGCAAATCATTTTACAAATAGAAGATTAAGTAGTCTACAAGAAATCCCTCAACAGAATAAGAACAAACCACTCGAGGAAATTAGAGAAGAGACCATTTCAACTAGGCCTTTTTTAGGTCTAAGTTCACCTCATGGGGGGCAAAAGTAAAATTACCAAGAGAAAAGGACTGGGTTCAAAAAGGAAAAAGAAGACTAGAGGAAATAGAGGGAGAGGAAGAAATACAAGAAATACAAGAAATAAAAAGATTGAAGTAGTGAATACAGGAGGTATTTTTAACCTTAGCAAGATCATTCTCAATAAGGAACAAGAAAAAGTATAAAGCAAAGGTCTTTTTTAAAATTAACAAATTCAATACGATGATTAACGTTAATCAATATGTCAAAAAACTGTCCTTGAAGCGCTATTTTCTGAAAAACACCCAACCAAACACCAGCAGTATTGATGACATCTATAATCATACCGATTTGAAACCCAAATCCACATTTTACCCCACTCAAGACAAAGGAAAATACCTGAAATTATTTGAAAAATCAGTGAAGGAAGATCTTGTTTTAATTGCACTTTTAGCGACTCTTTTGCCTTTTCATAAGTGTCATATGGAAGAATAATCAAAACTGCATTTGAAGGGAATCCTTTTTGCCCTACAGCGAACAACTGAATATATACGTGCTTTTGCTCATATCTGCATGACAATTGAAAATTATTCATTTAACATCGATACTAAAATTGGTCATTTTGGTATACATCCAACCAAGTTTCAAAATTCGGCACTGCTTATTTTGAGCATCTAAGTTTCACATTGATAGATCTTTGCCGCTCTAGAGAGTGAACTGTGGACTATTGCACTGTTAATTGTTCAGTGTGTATTACCACACTTACGGCTAGATTATGTGTCGTGCGTTAGGCTTAATAAGCAGCGTTGGCCAGTCCTAACGCTGCTTTTTAATGCCCGCTGGTATTACGAGTCTTGCAGGTACAGGCTCACCGCTCACTTTTTTGGCCAGACTTGGAAATACTGCAAATCCACTAACGTAAATTACATATCCTCTTTTTTCAATGGGACTTGCATAGCGCTGGTATTACGAGTCTGACAAAAATTGAGCGATACACCCTCTCCTGTCAAGACTGGTACCGCATTTTAAAGTCAGTAGTTAGGAGTTTTACACTACAATGCCGTAGCATAAAACTCTTAACTAAAGTGCTAAAAAGTACACTAACACCCATAAACTACCTATTAACCCCTAAACCGAGGCCCCCCCCCCACATCGCAAACACTAAAATAAAATTTGTAACCCCTAATCTGCCGAACCGGACATTGCCACCACTATAATAAATATATTAACCCCTAAACCGCCGCACTCCCGCATCGCAAACATTAGTTAAATATTATTAACCCCTAATCTGCCGCCCCCAACGTCGCCGCCACTATATTAAAGTTATTAACCCCTAAACCTAAGTCTAACCCTAAACCTAACACCCCCTAAGTTAAATATAATTAAAAAATCTAAATAAAATTACTATAATTAACTAAATTATTCCTATTTAAAACTAAATACTTACCTGTAAAATAAACCCTAAGCTAGCTACAATATAACTAATAGTTACATTGTAGCTATCTTAGGGTTTATTTTTATTTTACAGGCAAGTTTGTATTTATTTTAACTAGGTACAATAGTTATTAAATAGGTATTAACTATTTATTAACCACCTAGCTAAAATAAATACAAAAGTACCTGTAAAATAAAGCCTAACCTAAGTTACAATTACACCTAACACTACACTACAATTAAATTATTTCCCTAAATTAAATACAATTAAATACAATTAAATTAAATTAAATTATCTAAAGTACAAAAAAAAAACCCACTAAATTACAGAAAATAATAAACAAATTACAAGATTTTTAAACTAATTACACCTAATCTAATCCCCCTATCAAAATAAAAAAGCCCCCCCAAAATAAAAAAAAAGTCCTACCCTACACTAAATTACAAATAGCCATTAAAAGGACCTTTTGCGGGGCATTGCCCCAAAGTAATCAGCTCTTTTACCTGTAAAAAAAAAGTACAAATCGGAATTGAAGGGACGCCATCTTGGATGACGTAATTTAAAGGAACCTTCATTCAGTCTTCCGTCGTCAGAAGAGGATGCTCCGCGTCGGATGTTTTATTTTGTTAGGGGGATTAGATTAGGTGTAATTAGTTTAAAAATCTTGTAATTTGTTTATTATTTTCTGTAATTTAGTATTATTTTTTGTACTTTAGATAATTTAATTTAATTGTATTTAATTGTATTTAATTTAGGGAAATAATTTAATTGTAGTGTATTGTTACGTATAATTGTAACTTAGGTTAGTTTTTATTTTACAGGTACTTTTGTATTTATTTTAGCTAGGTGGTTATTAAATAGTTAATAACTATTTAATAACTATTGTACCTAGTTAAAATAAATACAAACTTGCCTGTAAAATAAAAATAAACCCTAAGATAGCTACAATGTAACTATTAGGTATATTGTAGCTATCTTAGGGTTTATTTTACAGGTAAGTATTTAGTTTTAAATAGGAATAATTTAGTTCATTATAGTAATTTTATTTAGATTTCTTTTAATTATATTTAAGTTAGGGGGTGTTAGGTTTAGGGTTAGACTTAGGTTTAGGGGTTAATAACTTTAATATAGTGGTGGCGAAGTTGGGGGCAGCAGATTAAGGGTTAATAAATGTAGGTAGGTGGCGGCGATGTTAGGGCCAGCAGATTAGGGGTTAATAATATTTAACTAATGTTTGCGAGGTGGGAGTGCGGCGGTTTAGGGGTTAATATGTTTATTATAGTGGCAGCGACGTTGGGGGCAGCAGATTAGGGGTTAATAAATGTAGGTAGTTGGCGGCGACATTGGGGGTGGCAGATTAGGGGTTAATAAATATAATGTAGGTGTCGGCGATGTTGGGGGCAGCAGATTAGGGGTTCATAAGTATAATGTAGGTAGCGGCGGTGTCCGGAGCGGCAGATTAGGGGTTAATAATAAAATGTAGGTGTTGGCGATGTTGGGGGCGGCAGATTAGGGGTTAATAAATGTAAGATTAGGGGTGTTTAGACTCGGGGTTCATGTTAGGGTGTTAGGTGTAGACATAAAATGTATTTCCCCATAGGAATCAATGGGGCTTCGTTAAGGAGTTTTACGCTGCTTTTTCGCAGGTGTTAGACTTTTTTTCAGCCGGCTCTCCCCGTTGATTCCTATGGGGAAATCGTGCACGAGCACGTTACACCAGCTCACCGCTAACGTAAGCAGCGCTGGTATTGGAGTGCGGTAAGGAGCAAAATTTTGCTCAACGCTCACTTCTTGTCTTGGTTGTAAAAACTCGTAATACCAGCACTGTCTGTAAGTGAGCGGTGAGCAAAAAATGCTTGTTTGTACCATGCAGCCTCTAATGCAAAACTCGTAATCTAGGTGTTAGATTTCAACTAACCTGAATTCTTGAATATGCAATTTATAGGACCAATACTAATCACTAGAATTTGATGTTTTAATACTATAACTGGAGGATCAGTTTTTAAAGTTTTTACTTCATTCTACTTTTATATTAACTATACAGGTTCTGATGTTTTAAAAGATTGTTGTATTATATAAAATTTTGTTTTTAGGTGTGGCCACACGCTACTATTTATAATTTCTATTTATTTTTAATGTATTGATTAAATATTTATTTATATCATCCAAGCAAAATACTTTGCCCATATATGTGCTTTGACTTGATTTGAGATGCTTGTAAAAATTTCTCTTATTCAGTAATTTTTACTGTATCCCTTAGCTCCTCACAGAGCGCCACTCAAATATTTGTTTTTCAAATTACACATTTTTCATTGTGGCCCTCAGTGAGGAGCAGCAGGTGGTACCTTTAGGGGCCAAACTGGTGACAACGTTATGCAAAACCATAACACTGCCACGGCTTTCAGTCGTCTTCTGTGACAACTACTTCACCAGTTTCAACTTGGGTCAGAGCCTGCAGACAAACCTGGGTGTCAAGTGTATCAGAACTGTCTGATCTTACCGCATTGGTGGAGCTCCCTTGATGACAGACAAAGAGTTGATGAAGAAAGAACAGAGAGCTTTTGATTACAGGTCTGCTGAAGGGGTGATCCCAGTGAAATTGTTTTTCTCTTTTTCTCTATTTTTCTTCTTTTTTATTCTGTGCAACAGTGATGTTGATAGGTTTGATAGTATGGAGTGCAAACTATGCCGTATGTAATTTAAAAAAAAATGAACATTAGAAGCTTCTGAGCAATGCTTGTGGTATCACTCATCTTTCAACTGTAAAACGGTGAAGCAAAGAGGCCCACGCAAAAATTGACGTCCCATGCCTATCACTCATTCCTGCCTACAATCAGCATATGGGAGGCATTGATCTTTCTGACATGCTGGTACACATGTACAAGACCCCAGCCAAGTCAAGGTGATGGTACTTTCCCCTGTTCGGATACATCCTTGACCTATGCATCTCAAATTCCTGGCTGGTCTACAAGAGGGACTGTGTCCTTCTGAACGAGAAACCAATGCCTCTCAAAAGGTTCTGCCTGGCAGTTGCCCACAGTTTGGAGCAAGTCAACAAGCCAGCATCCAAAGTTGGCCAACCATCATCCTCCTCTCCACCACAGATGTCATCTCAGAAGAAACGCTACACTCCAAGACCCTCACAATCAGATGTGCGGTACAATAACTGCGGACATTTTCCACTTCACTGTGACAAGCGGGGGTGGTGCAACCTATGACCAAAGGGTGTTTCAAGGTGGAAGTGTCAGAAATGCAATATTTTCCTATATTTGAATGCAAACCAGCAAAGCTTCATAGCATATCACCAGAAATAAAGTGGATACAATCCCCAAAAAACATTTGTGCTGTTGCACCACCACACAAAAGAGCAAATCTTATTCATTGCTTAAAAAAGTTAGCATTTTATTTGATGTTTCTAAAGTTTTTTGGTATTTAAATATTTTTTTATACTTTTACCACAAAGCAACATCTCAAATGATTGGTAGAGCTCTTTGTTTAAAAAACTATTTGGTCTGTTAAAAAAAAAAAAAAAAAAAAAAAACATTGATTGTTGTTAAGCTTGCCCAAAGATAATAAAAAATGCAAATAAATTTGTTTTCCATAGCTTTTTTCTTAGTTAAGACATTAAAGGGTTAAGTGACATTGAAATCATATAATAATGAAAATGTAATATAATTGATATATCTTCAAATTCTCATAATATTGCAAATTTAATAAACAAACTACAATAATTTCAAAGCGCATTCTTTCAAAAGTGTAATAACTTCTTTGGTAGGGGGCCTCATCTTTAAAGTTTTGCCACAGGGGAGGCCCACTCTGTGAGACTTTGAAAACCTCTGACCTAATATGATTTCACTTAAAACAAGAAAGATTAACAGTCAACATATTCTGCACTCTGGACACAAATTATATATTGTGGTGCAAGCACCTCATCGGTTGTCTCAAACACTGAACCACTAAGGGGGAGGATGCAAACAATTTATAGTATAGAGAACAATCAGAACACCCCATAGTTGTTTGGTTCATAATTTTATTCCTTTATTTTTTGCCTGTCTCATATCTGAACTACATTACTGAAGAGACAGCTAACACCATTGTGTTTTTGGATCAATGTTTGACAAATTGTGTTTTTGACTAATGTTTTAGTTTGGGTAAACATAGGACTGTGAAGTGGCAGTGGAAAAAAAATACACTCACCGGCCACTTTATTAGGTACACCTTGCTAGCACCGGGTTGAACCCCCTTTTGCCTCTAGAACTGCCTTAATTCTTTGTGGCATAGACTCAACAAGGTGTTGGAAACATTCCTCAGAGATTTTGGTCCATATTGACATGATAGCATCTCGCACTTGCTGCAGATTTGTCGGCTGCACATCTATGATGCAAATCTCCTGTTCCACCATATCCCAAAGGTGCTCTATTATATTGAGATCTGGTGATTGTGGAGGCCATTGGAGTACAGTGAACTCATTGTCATGTTCAAGAAACCAGTTTGAGATGATTTGAGCTTTGTGACATTTTGCATTATCCTGCTGGAAGTAGCCATCAGAAGATGGGTACACTGTAGTCATAAAGTGATTGACATGGTCAGCAACAATACTCAGGTAGGCCGTTGCATTTAAACAATGCTCAATTGGTACAAAGGGGCCCAAAGTGTGCAAAAAAAATATCACCCACACCATTACACCACCAGCCTGAACCGTTGACACAAGGCAGGATGGATCCAGGCTTTCATGTTGTTTACGTCATATTCTGACCCTACCATCTGAATATTGCAGCTGAAATCGAGACTCATCAGACCAGGCAACGTTTTTCCAATCCTCTATTGTCCAATTTTGGTGAGCATGTGTGAATTGTAGCCTCAGTTTCCTGTTCTTAGCTAACAGAAGTGCCACCCGGTATGGTCTTCTGCTGCGGTAGCCCATCTGTTTCAAGGTTGGACATGTTGTGCATTCAGAGATGGTATTTTGCATAACTTGGTTGTAACAAGTGGTTATTTGAGTTACTGTTGCTTTCATATCAAACTAGTCTGCCCATTCACTTCTGACCTCTGACATCAACAAGGCATTTTCGTCCACACAACTGCCGCTCACTGGATATTTTATTTTTTTCGGACCATTCTCTGTAAACCCTAGAGATGTTTGTGCGTGAAAATCCCAGTAGATCAGCCGTTTTTTAAATACTCAGACCAGACCGACTGGCACCAACAACCATGCCACATTCAAACTCACTTAAATCCTCTTTCTTCCCCACTGTGATGCAGAGTTTGAACTTCAGCAAGTCATCTTCACCACGTCTAGATGCCTAAATGCATTGAGTTTCTGCCATGTGATTGGCTGATTAGCAATTTGTGTTACCAAGCAATTAAACACTTGTACCTAATTAAGTGGACAGTGAGTGTATATGTGTGTTGTTTTAAAAGGGGATTTTTGGTCATTTTCTAAGTCTAATACAGACTAGAGATTGCGTTTGAACTAAGACACCCTTGGAGTGGCTTAACCATGAAAAGAATGGTGGCAAGAATTCACAACTCCCTCTAACTTCTCTTGTCTCACTAGTTCTTTGTTACTCTGGGCATTTTGTTTTGTACATAATTGAAAAATGAGAAGCCTGGAAGAATCAGCTGCATAATATAACAGCAGAACTAGTGAAACTGGAGAGATATGAGAGACTGGAGAGAGCTATTTATGAGTTCCAATCAGTTTGTGTAATAAAAGATGATATCTAGACATAGTGGGGTAGTTATCAACGTGTCAACTTTCCTGCCTTCGCCAGCCCAATACGCCCGCCTAAGCTCGCCTAAGTTATCAATAAATCTGTCAAAAAGCTGTGCACCAAATACGGGGCGATGAGCAGCGGACTGTGAGAGTTATCACTCATCCGATCTCGCTGCTCTTCGGCTTTTTGACAGCTTTATTGCTAGCCTGTCACTAAGCACTCACAGTAAACTACACTGTTCTACCCCCTATACCGGCACCCCCGGAGCCTCCCGCAACTAAATAAAGTTACTAACCCCTAAACCGCCGCTCCTAGACCCCGCCGCAACACTTATAAATTTATTAACCTCTAAACCGCCGCACCTAGACTCGCCTTAACACTTATAAATTTATTAACCCCTAAACCGCCGCTCCCGGACACCGCCGCAAACTACATTATACCTACTAACCCCTGTCCTGCCCCCCCCTATACCGCCGCCCTCTATAATAACGTTATTAACCCCTATCCTGCTGATCCTGCACCTCGCCGCAACTAAATAAATAGTTTAACCCCTAAACCGCCGCTCTTGGACCCTGCCGCAACCTATATTAAATTTATTAACCCCTAATCTGCCCCCCTACACCGTCGCCACCTATAATACATTTATTAACCCCTATCCTGCCCCCCACTACACCGCTGCCACTGTAATAAAGTCTAACACTACCCCCTAACACCCCCCCTAACTTAAATATTAATTAAATAAATCTTAATAATATTTCTATTATTAAATAAATTAATCCTATTTAAAACTAAATACTTACCTATAAAATAAACCCTAATATAGCTACAATATAAATAATAATTATATTGTAGCTATCTTAGGATTTATTTTTATTTTACAGGCAAATTTCAATTTATTTTAACTAGGTACAATAGCTATTAAATAGTTATTAACTATTTAATAGCCACCTAGTTAAAATAAAGAGAAATTTACCTGTAAAATAAGAACTAACCTAAGTTACAATTACACCTAACACTACACTATCATTAAATAAATTATTCCTATTTAAAACTAAATACTTACCTGTAAAATAAACCCTAAGATATCTACAATGTAATTAATAATTACATTGTAGCTATTTTAGGATTTATATTTATTTTACAGGTAACTTTGTATTTATTTTAGCTAGTTAGAATAGTTATTAAATAGTTATTAACTATTTAATAACTACCTAGCTAAAAGAAATACAAAATTACCTGTAAAATAAATCCTAACCTAAGTTACAATTAAACCTAACACTACACTATCATTACATTAATTAAACTAATTACCTACAAATAACTACAATTAAATACAATTACATAAACTAACTAAAGTACAAAAAATAAAAAAAGCTAAGTTACAAAAAATAAAAAACATAAGTTACAAACATTTAAAAAATATTACAACAATTTTAAGCTAATTACACCTAATCTAAGCCCCCTAATAAAATAACAAAGCCCCCCAAAATAAAAAAATTCCCTACCCTATTCTACAGTAAAAAAGTTCAAAGCTCTTTTACCTTACCAGCCCTTAAAAGGGCCTTTTGTGGGGCATGCCCCAAAGAAAACTGCTCTTTTGCCTGTAAAAGAAAAATACAACCCCCCCCAACATTAAAACCCACCACCCACATACCCCTAATCTAAACCAAACCCCCCTTAAAATAACCTAACACTAATCCCCTGAAGATCATCCTACCTTGAGTCGTCTTCACTCAGCCGAGCCACCGATGGAACTGAAGAGGAGATCCGGAGCGCCAGAATTGATCCTCCAAGGGGCGCTGAAGAAGTCTTCCATCCGATGAAGTGATCCTCCAAGCGGCGCTGAAGAAGTCTTCCATCCGGGCGATGTCATCTTCCAAGCGGCGCTGAAGATCATCTTCCATCCGGGCGATGTCATCTTCCAAGCGGGGTCTTCAATCTTCTTGCTTCAGGATCCATCTTCATCCCGCCGACGCGGAACATCCTTCTTCCCCGACGGACTAACGACGAATGAAGGCTCCTTTAAGGGACGTCATCCAAGATGGCGTCCCTTCAATTCTGATTGGCTGATAGGATTCTATCAGCCAATCGGAATTAAGGTAGAAAAATCTGATTGGCTGATTGAATCAGCCAATCAGATTGAGATCGCATTCTACTGGCTGTTCCGATCAGCCAATAGAATGCAATCTCAATCTGATTGGCTGATTCAATCAGCCAATCAGATTTTTCCTACCTTAATTCCGATTGGCTGATAGAATCCTATCAGCCAATCGGAATTGAAGGGACGCCATCTTGGATGACGTCCCTTAAAGGAGCCTTCATTCGTCGTTAGTCCGTCGGGGAAGAAGGATGTTCCACGTCGGCGGGATGAAGATGGATCCTGAAGCAAGAAGATTGAAGACCCCGCTTGGAAGATGACATCGTCCGGATGGAAGATGATCTTCAGCGCCGCTTGGAAGATGACATCGCCCGGATGGAAGACTTCTTCAGCGCCGCTTGGAGGATCACTTAATCGGATGGAAGACTTCTTCAGCGCCCCTTGGAGGATCACTTCTGGCGCTCCGGATCTCCTCTTCAGTTCCATCGGTGGCTCGGCTGAGTGAAGACGACTCAAGGTAGGATGATCTTCAGGGGATTAGTGTTAGGTTATTTTAAGGGGGGTTTGGGTTAGATGAGGGGTATGTGGGTGGTGGATTTTAATGGTGGGGGGGTTGTATTTTTCTTTTACAGGCAAAAGAGCAGTTTTCTTTGGGGCATGCCCCACAAAAGGCCATTTTAAGGGCTGGTAAGATAAAAAGATTTTTTTTATTTTGGGGGGCTTTGTTATTTTATTAGGGGGCTTAGATTAGGTGTAATTAGCTTAAAATTGTTGTAATATTTTTTAAATGTTTGTAACTTATGTTTTTTATTTTTTGTAACTTAGCTTTTTTTATTTTTTGTACTTTAGTTAGTTTATGTAATTGTATTTAATTGAAGTTATTTGTAGGTAATTAATTTAATTAATGTAATGATAGTGTAGTGTTAGGTTTAATTGTAACTTAGGTTAGGATTTATTTTACAGGTAATTTTGTATTTCTTTTAGCTAGGTAGTTATTAAATAGTTAATAACTATTTAATAACTATTCTAACTAGCTAAAATAAATACAAAGTTACCTGTAAAATAAATATAAATCCTAAAATAGATACAATGTAATTATTAATTACATTGTAGCTATCTTAGGGTTTATTTTACAGGTAAGTATTTAGTTTTAAATAGGAATAATTTATTTAAGTATAGTGTAGTGTTTGTTGTAATTGTAACTTAGGTTAGTTTTTATTTTACAGGTAAATTTCTCTTTATTTTAGCTAGGTAAGCTATTAAATAGTTAATAACTATTTAATAGCTATTGTACCTAGTTAAAATAAATTGAAAGTTGCCTGTAAAATAAAAATAAATCCTAAGATAGCTACAATATAATTATTATTTATATTGTAGCTATATTAGGGTTTATTTTAAAGGTAAGTATTTAGTTTTAAATAGGATTCATTTAGTTAATAAGAGAAATATTATTTAGATTTATTTAATTAATATTTAAGTTAGGGGGGTGTTAGGGTTAGTGTTAGACTTAGGTTTAGGGGTTAATAATTTTATTACAGTGGCGGCAGGGTAGGGGGGGCAGGATAGGGGTTAATAAATGTATTATAGGTGGCGACGGTGTAGGGGGGGCAAATTAGGGGTTAATAACTTTATTATAGAGGGCGGCGGTATAGGGGGGGCAGGATAGGGGTTACTAGGTATAATGTAGGTTGCGGCGGTGTCCGGGAGCGGCGGTTTAGGGGTTAATATGTATAGAGTAGCTTGCGGTGGGCTCCGGGAGCGGCGGTTTAGGGGTTAATATGTATAGAGTAGCTTGCGGTGGGCTCCGGGAGCGGTGGTTTATGGGGTTAATATGTATAGAGTAGCTTGCGGTGGGCTCCGGGAGCGGCGGTTTAGGGGTTAACATGTTTATTATAGTGGTGGTGGGCTCTGGGAGCGGCGGTTTAGGGGGTAATATATTTATTTAGTTGCTGCGGTGTAGGGGGGGCAGATTAGGGGTGTTTAAACTCGGGGTACATGTTAGGGTGTTAGGTGCAGACATTTCCCATAGGAATCAATGGGATGTCTGGCAGCAGCGAACTTGTACTTTCGCTATGGTCAGACTCCCATTGATTCCTATGGGATCCGCCGCCTCCAGGGCGGCGGTTTGAAAACCAGGTACGCTGGGCCGGAAAAGTGCCGAGCGTACCTGCTAGTCATTTGATAACTAGCAAAAGTAGTCAGATTGTGCCGCACTTGTGTGCGGAACATCTGGAGTGACGTAAGAATCGATCTGTGTCGGACTGAGTCCGGCGGATCGAAGCTTACGTCACAAAATTCAACTTTTGCCGGTCTCTAGCCTTTGATAACTAAGGCGAATCAGCCTCGCCACAAATACGCTGCGGAATTCCAGCGTATTTGATTTTGACGGCTTGATAACTACCCCCCAATAGCTCAGGTAATGATACATCATTAAATATTTTCTTTTACGAAGGATACATTACACATAATTATGGGATATTGGGAAAACTTCACTACAAGCCCTCTCACCAGCTCCAACCTCACAAATACCTAAGCTATTTTATGTAGCCGATCCACTAAATTTAATTTACTCCAATCTTAATTCTTTAATGAAACAGTTCTGTAAAATAACTTAGCAACTAAATAGGCTGGAGACTAGAGCAGACAGAGATTTTTTTTAGCCAAGCATGTTATGTTATAGGATAGCAGAGAGGTTCACAGTGATATTCCCTTCCATACAACAGTTAAACAATGGCAGACAAAAGAAAGCTTATGTTAGTGGAATATAACAATGAGAATTACAAACTGAAAATTGTCAACCACTATTTTTTAATAGAGAATCCCCTCTAGCATAGCTTTATTTCTTATGCAGCTGCACAATTACCCAAGTTAAATTTAATTATCCTGGGCAAAACACAAACCATTCCTTGGCACTACAAAATAGATGCATTTAACTATATAAATGCTAAAAGGCCAGCAGTGCATTTCAAACCATTACTATAGGGACTCTTTCAGCAATGAACGGAATAATATGTGTCGCATTAGAAGACGATTCTAAATTGAGCAGGCACTGAATAATTGAACAGAGCCCTGATTTCTATTCAGTCAGAAGTAATTGGGAAGGGAAAAATGGTCTAACTAAACAAATATAAAGTGAACAAGGGAATGTTTTAAAACAGGATGTTATCCTTTAAAATCGACATATTTTAGGATGCACAACATGTTTTATTACAACAAGTAGTATGTATCACTTATTATTTTTGTGTAATTTAACCCTTTAATTACAGGGTTAACTTGTCTACATCGGAGCAATGTTCCCGATGTAGACAAATTGAAGTCCTATGATCGTGCACGTGATTGCGAGATTTCAATGATGGGATCAGGTCATAGGGGCATCCCTATGAAGCTAGGCAAACCCTCCAGACTGCGATCCCATCCAGGAAGCCCCATTGGCTTCAGGACAGCCAAACGGCTTGGACGTTCTATTCCATCCTAACGGTGCTAAAGCACGGTGTGGTTAGGACAGAATAGAACGGCGCAACATCGTTAAAAGGTTAAATGAACATTGAAATATTTTTATCTATGCATTCAAAAAGATCTGCATACATAAAAGTTTTAAAATTTAACACTATAATTTAGAATTTACATAGTTGCGTAAATCAAGAGTATTTAAAATATACAGTCCTTGGAAAGCCTAATGGTATAATTTGCTGTGGTCATATGCAAATGAGCTTGTTCAGAGTTAACCAATCACTGTGCTATGTATGATTGAGCCTCATTTTGGAGGTAATTTACAGCAAAAGCAGATAAAATAGATTTGAAATATTCAGTGTGATGCTGTTTTATTTGTCTAATTAGACTTTTTTATGGGAGGGAGAGGGTAATTCAAGTGTAATCATAACCTCTCCTATAACTCTTCCTTTTTTACCATCATAATGTTTACAGTTTCCTCTTTTTATTGATATAGCTAATAATACTCTGTATAATTATTTATTCTTCTTGATCTTTACTATAACACCTTGGCCTATATTTAACAAAGTCTGTTGGACCTGATCCGACACTGCGTATCAGGTCCGCCAGACCTCGCTGAATACGGAGAGCAATACGCTCGCCGTATTCAGCATTGCACCAGTAGCTCATACTCGATCGGGTTGAATTGCGGCGATGTCTGTCCGCCTGCTCAGAGCAGGAGGACAGGTTATGAGCAGCGGTCTTTGTGACGGCTGCTTCACAACTGCTGTTTCTGGCTTGATAGATAGGTCCCATTATCTTTACCTCCTCAGAGGTCAATTTGTCATTCTAGGAAAAGAGTACTTGGTCTGATTGTTCAAATGAAAGAGGGTGCAAAAAAAAAAAAAAAGTCTCCAAACAATAATTAATTTCACTCTGAAACTTTATTTAAAGGAACAGTCTACACCAGAATTGTTATTGTTTAAAAAGATAGATAATCCCTTTATTACCTATTCCCCAATTTTGCGTAACCAACACTAATATTAATATACTTTTTACCTCTGTGATTACTTAGTTTCTAAGCCTCTGCAGACTGCCCCCTTAGCTATGTACTTTTTAAAGACATGCATTTTAGCTAACCAGCTCTGACTTATAAATAACTTCACGGGAGTGAGCACAATGTTAACTATGTGACACACATGAACTAGCACTGCCTAGCTGTGAAAAACTGCCAAAATGCACTGAGATAAGAGGCAGTTCAATGGCTTAGAAATTAGCATATGAACTTCTCTATGTTTAGCTTTCCACAAAGAATACCAAGAGAGAAAAGCAAATTTGATGATAAAAGTAAATTGGAAAGTTGTTTAAAATGACATGCCCTATTTGAATCATGAAGGTGTTTAATATTGACTAGACTGTCACTTTAATATGCATTCTTTACATCTAAGGGCTCCATGTACTAATAGGCGGGCGGACAGCTTCTCAACTTGCGAAGCTGTCCGCCCACCTTTGCTGGCCCGTATGTATCATTACACACTCATCGCAGTGTTTAATGCCCACTCCTTCAAACACATGACTGAAGGGGCTGTCAATCACTGAGAGCGATTTTATTAAATGTGATTTATTAAAAGTTATTTTCTCTTGCCACCTTAGAGGTGGCGTAGGGTGTAAGAAGCAGCGGCTAAATGACCGCTGCTTCTTACATTGGGGGAAGCATGCTCGCATATGCGAACCTGCCACGCAAGGGCTCCAGAGCAACTCTTGCTGCTTCGTACATGAAGCCATATACCTCAGGAGTTGCATGTCATAAAATGAAATTTCTTCATTGTTGCTGGGACACCCAAAATGTTTGGAGCTAAAATTTATGCCACAACAGCACAAGAAGAAATGAAGAAAAACAATACCATTATTTTAATGGACAAATACACAGCTAATCATGATTGTCTGGGTTTTCAACCTTTTCAGGTTCCTGTCTCAACATTTATATTTTACATTCATTTTGGAAGGGAAATATGCAGTTAGTTCTTAAATATATTAATTATTAATATACTAAATATACCATTAAAGACGTGAAATAAATGTGATAACAAAAAAATAAATAAACTAAATGTTCATAGATTAATTTTGAAGGATATGTCCACTCCTCATAGAGTTTTCTGCAGTTGTCTTCAGCTCGTTCTCAAAGGAAAAGAAACAAAATACACAACATAGCGTAATTCTGTAGTCCACTTGGAGAAATTGATACACTTGTTAACGAGTGATTACTCACATTTGATGGAGCCAATCCAAGCTCAGGGTAATGCGCACACCTACTTTATACTGGTAGGTAAACAGTATCTCTCACACAAATGTAATAAAAGGTAATATTTATTAAAAACATATAAAAGTGTCACAAACCAGAAGACTAGTGAGCGACAATACATAGGTTATCACTCAAAATAGCAGTCCCAAACACTGGATGGATGCGGATAGAAGGCAGAAACTTAACCGCTAACTGTCCGCACTCTGATACCAGCAGGAATAGCTCCTCCCCCAGGTGTATAGGCAGATAAAAGACGCTGTTGTGAGATTTAGAGTTACAGTTCCGACGTACGGTTCTCTTAATCAGCTTTATCAAGGAATGGAGTGTGCACGTCCGTGATTTCTTTTAAACCTCAGCTTGTCATCAAACCGGAAATGGAGGATACATAGTCCGTCATTTTTGATAAGGGCAATGTATAATGATCATATAGAGTTTTCTGTTCATGTACTCGCCAGTATAATAGTCTGTCATTTTTAGTAACGGCAATGTACAACGATCACACAGAGTTTTCTGTTTATATTCTCATCAATATGCATACATATGAAGGTCAAGGAAAAATCTGACAGTATACCAACTTATATTATTATTAACATGTATATACACGGAAATGGCAAATATCATAGACCTTGTAAAAATCTAACAGTATACCCACTTATATTCTTATTAACATGTATATAGACAGAAATGGCAAATATCTGAGACATTATAACAATGCGTGGCTCATAGAAACAAGAATATGTAACAAAATATTTGTATGTTTATTATGTGACATATGTGGAAGAAATGTGTCTACTACTTCTGTTCTAACAACTCCAATGCAACAGAGTGAATTAATGTAAATAATACTTTGGTACTCTTTTGAAAAAATCTGATAGACCGCAAATAAGCTATTGTATTCTAACCTATTGCTATTGAGAGTATTACAGAAAATAGTGTATTTCAAAGTCCTTATTGAGTCTGTTAGGTATGAAGCTATCCAACCATAATATGGATCCACTTCATCTCCAATCGTCCCAAGGAACTTTGAGTGTCTCCTCCTCTCTGTCTAAAGCGTCTAAGGCGTAATTGTAAAGATAAAGAAACATACCAAGTACAATCCCAAATCCTAAAAGCGATTCCTAGAGAAAAATTATTCTGGGATATTTTTAGATGAACAAATACAAGAAGTAACAAACTTAGATAGGGTGGAATTATTGAAATATAAAACGAAAAACAAAAATATAGTGGGTCACAATAATGAAAATGTAGCTAATAGGCTGATATTCCAGCATAGTACACAATGTAGGGAATTAAAGGACATTATTCAAAAACATTGGGGTATTCTCTCCAGAGATTCGGGTGTTCTAGAGTTCCTGGGAGATGGGCCCAATATAATGTTCAAGAAAGTTCCTAATTTGAAGCTACAACTCTCAAATGGGAAAAAGGGTTTATATGATACACAACCTACAAAAAATTGGCTCCTTCCGTCGCAGATGGGCTTTAGAAGATGCCAATTCTGTAATGCATGTAAACGAATGAAACAAGCACCTAAAATATGGAGCAAATTTCACTCAAAAGACTATAAAAAAAGTTATAATATTGATCAGTTCATTACATGTAACAATAAGAATGTTATCTATCTATTACGCTGTTCTTGTGACCTGATATATATAGGTTGTACTTCAAGATGACTAAAAACCAGATTGAATGAACATATACACAACATTGAAAAAGGTTTTTTGAATCATACAGTGTCTGCACATTTTTTTGATAAGAAACACAATAGGAAAGTTAATGATCTGTAGTTCTTAGGTATTAGAAAGGTAGAGCCAGGTTGGAGAGGAGGAGACACTCAAAGTTCCTTGGGACGATAGGAGATGAAGTGGATCCATATTACAATAGCTTATTTGCGGTCTATCAGATTTTTTCAAAAGAGTACCAAAGTATTATTTACATTAATTCACTCCATTGCATTGGAGTTTTTAGAACAGAAGTAGTAGACACATTTCTTCCACATATGACACATAATAAACATAAAAATATTTTGCTATATATTCTTGTTTCTATGGGCCACGCATGGTTATAATGTCTCAGATATTTGCCATTTCTGTGTATATACATGTTAATAAGAATATAAGTGGGTATACTGTTAGATTTTTACATGGTCTCAGATATTTGCCATTTCCGTGTATATACATGTTAATAATAATATAAGTTGGTATACTGTCAAGATTTTTCCTTGACCTTCATATTTATGCATATTGACGAGAATATAAACAGAAAACTCTGTGTGATCGTTGTACATTGCCGTTACTAAAAATGACAGACTATTATACTGGTGAGTACATGAACAGAAAACTCTATATGATCGCTATACATTGCCCTTATCAAAAATGACAGACTTTGTATCCTCCATTTCCGGTTTGATGACAAGCTGAGGTTTAAAAGAAATCACGGACATGCACACTCCATTCCTTGATAAAGCTGATTAAGCGAAAGGTACGTTGGAACTGTAACTCTAAATCTCACCACTGCGTCTTTCATCTGCCTATACACCTGGGGGAGGAGCCATTCCTGCTGGTATCAGAGTGCGGACAGTTATCGGTTAAGTTTCTGCCTTCTATCCGCATCCATCCAGTGTTTGGGACTGCTCTTTTGAGTGATAACCTATGTATTGTCGCTCACTAGTCCTCTGTTTATGGTGTTAGCTGTGCATTTGTGACGCTACCAGTATAAAGTAGGTGTGCGCATTACTCTGAGCTTGGATTGGCTCCATCAAATGTGAGTAATCACTCGTTAACAAGTGTATCAATTTCTCCAAGTGGACTACAGAATTACGCTATGTTGTGTATTTTGTTTTTTTTATTTTGAGAACGAGCTGAAGATTACAACTGCAGAAAACTCTGAGGAGTGGACATATCCTTCAAAATTAATCTATATTAATTATTAACATTTGCTACTGTACTATGGGTTCATTTCCATTGAGCCGTAATTAGGTTTGCATGCGCTCGCAAACCTATTAACATGTCGGAAGCAAGTTAGTTTATCGACTGCTTTCAATGGTGCGTTATACCTCAAAAATCTTCACGTCCCATAGAAAGTAATAGAAGCCATTAATTGATAAATTATACCAGGTTTCCAAAGAAAGCACAAACCATTAATACACTGTCGGAGTCTGTCGATACATTGAGAAATATTACACCCAGCTCATCTAGGTGTAAATGAGGGAATAAGGAGCTTTTTGTGGCCTGTTTGTCTTTGAAATTGCAAATCCTGCAAACAATGCAAGTGTTTCAATATAGAAATAAGATTATATATGCAACATTTATTGATCCTATGTATAGGAATATTTGCATGTTTTTATTGAAATATCAATATGTATGTACATTGAAAAATAGATGCAAGCATATATCTACCTATTCAAAATGTGACTTTTGCCCAGGGATGCAATATATATTCTCAATACATATATAAATATAATTATATCTAATAATAATCTTCACCTACATGTATGATAATTGTAAATATATATGACCAATATAAATCATATAATTATAATAATTACTTTTAAATGTTATGATAAAGTCTGATATATTTAAATTAAAATCCTGTTCTAACTAAATCATTGTGTCTTTGAATTTCCAATATGTAACTACATATATGTTGCAATTATAGTTTATATCAAAAATAAAAGTCATGAGTAAGTATATGCTTACAAACCGCTCATTAAATAAAGGATTAGATGAGTTGAAGATAAGCCCCGTCCATGTTATTCATTGCAACCACATTTTTCACATATGTTAACCAGCAACACACAGCTATAAAAAAGCCCACACCTAGCCTAACCTCAGAAGAGATCTTTAAACTGCAGGGTGAGAGAGAAGCTGAGAATGGTGAAGGTAGACAACGTAGGCCTGACATCCCCAGAGTAAGGCTGGATATAGCAACCCTGACTGAGCAGCAGATGGTTGAAAACTTCAGGCTCACCAGGGAGCAAATTTATGAGTTATTTTCCCTATTGCAAGACAGGCTGCAAAGCCGGGGTTATTCAAGCAGGACTGTCCCTGGAATGACCAAATTACTAGGGGCACTTCCTTTTTTGGTCAAGGTAGTAGGCCATGTCAACAGGAATGAGTATTTACTTTTCTACTCTTCTACAACTGGATAACCCTTATTAGCTTCATCTGAAGGAGCAAACAACATATGCTCGTGGAATATAAATCATAACATTTACACAAGCCACCTTGACTAATGTTAGATAGCATATACTGTATTGATTTCATAAACGTATCCTCAAGTATTCTTAAATTGCATAATATTCTCAATAGAAGTATTCATTTATAAACAATGTACACCTGCATATTAATTGACATCATGTGAAATAAAAATTAATAAAGCTATTAATGTTTTGCAAATAAACATCAATTAAAATAATATTGAACTATATTTTCATATTTGGATTAAAAAAATATATGCATATTTATGAGATGGAAATCACACTTAAAAAAGTGCTTTATACCAAAAATTAGATATGATATATCTGGAAAAAAAATATTAAAAAAGATAATTTTTCTTAATGCCTGAGGCGGGATTTGACCTTTGGAGGAGAAGTACTTTGGGTGGAAGTGTTGGGTCTTGTGCGATGCCCACCAGCTGACTGTGAGGCTAACAGGCAGGATTCAGGGTCCTGCAGGGAGATTATGGAGGATGTGAGTGAGGAGGGAGTTTGCAGCCTATCCGCTAGCCACTCCACTGCCTCTATCAGGCGGACAAGTGAGGAATTATGGATGTCCATTTGGCTCTGTAGCCTCCTGAAAGCCTGATGTTGCTGGAGCCTGGGCAGTCTAAGCTCTCTATGAATCAGCATCAGTAGAAAATCCTGCTGGGACTGTGCCGGACCTTGATGTACACTTGGGGTCTCAGGAACCAATTGTTGGCTGGTCTCAGGGGTGTCCCTCCATATCGGTGACTGATAGGGTGTTTGTGATCATACTGTTGGCAAAACATTGGTGACTGCAGTGGGTGGTGGTGGGAATTCCTGGTGTGCCATAGGAGGGGGAGGCATATATTACAGATGATGCAAATCTGTATGCTGCTGTGGGGGATGCATAATCTGCTGCAGAGGAAAAAGCTGTGGGGGGTGCATCATCTGCTGCGGAGGATGAAGCTGTGGGGAGTGTGATATCTGGTGCTACTGCGGAGGATGCATTAACTGTCGGTGTTGAGGAGGATGAGTCTGTTCATAACCCATAACATGGTACGTCATCTCCGAGGTAGATGAAGAAGGGCCTGATAAATCCTCCACCTCATATGCCCTGGGCTGCTGTGTATCACTTTCTAGGCGGCTGAGCTAGGAGGTAGTTTTGTGATACACATTCTCATCCTCCTCACTGAATTCAGGAACATCTTGCTGAGGTGTTGGTGCAGCTTCATACGCCTGTTCGGAACCTACAAATAAATATATGTATACTTTAATTATCTATCTAATAGAACATATTACTTTTTAGCATAACAATACAAACAATAATATTTTTAATATAAATTTTTATTTTATTCAGGTACTGAACATATAAATACATTGTCAATAAAACAACAATGAAGTGTACATATTTGAGATGAACTAAATAGAAAAGGTTATCGGGAAAAAGTGACATATTGTAATCATTCTTGGAGAGATGTATTTACCACACTTTATGTTACGTAACTGTACCCAAAATTTTAAACTCAAATGTTTAATACAGAAAAAAACACATAGCTAACAAAACAGTCATAATATTACTTTCTTAAACAAAATTTCCACTTTAGCTCTTTAAACAAACTGGAATGATATACTCAAGCAACCTATACCAAAAAGAATGATGTCTCTTAAGTTATCTTATCAACCACAAATGTACTAGACCCTAAGGCCACCAGTCTCTTTATCACAACTTGTTCAGAGAGAGAGGAGGGGAAGGAAAAAAAAGGGGGGCGGAAGTATTTGGAGGGGAAATAGGGGAGAGGGTACTGCTAATAGAACTCTACAGCAATCTTACTATAATCTGGGTCCCTCAGGAGAACTATTATGTGTGGCTGCTGCTCCTTAGAAGAAAGATTTACTATATCTGGAACATTTCATTCCAAAGGTACCAAGTATCAAGATGAATATGCAGTCTATCCTGTATTCTAAAAACATATTCCTCCATGCTTTGTGTGTATGCCATATGTGGAATGACTTCATGAATTGTAGGAGGTGATATCTGTTTTCACACTCTTTTGATGAGTAATTTTACCGAAGTGAATAGGTAGATAAGTAAGTGTTTCCTCTGCAAGATCAATTTTGGGAAAGTTAAATGTAACAAACCAATGACAGGTGTAAAAGATAAATTATAATTTAGATCTTTTAGAATTTTAAAACATTTCCTCCACAGTGGCTTAATTCTGGGGCAATCCCACCAAACATGGGTCCATGACCCCAATTGACCACAGTTTCTCCAACAAAACAGAGAGTAGTTCGGAAATATCCTATGTAGCCTAGTAGGAACTAGGTGCCACCTCGTCACCACCTTATAATGAAGCTCCCTAAGAGTCACATTGTGGAGAACTTTCCTCGAGAATGCCAACTCTCTTTTCCAAATATGGGTGTCCACTGCGAAACCCAGGTCAATTTCCCACGCTCTCTGGGGGTTCGATAAATGCTCTAAATGTCCCTCTGACATAATATGATAGTGAAATGACATGGTTCCCCTAGGTTTGCTGCTTAACTGCAAAAAAAATTCCCATTTTGATACCTCTCTTGGAGCCTGTCCCAAAAATCCCCATGCTCTCATCATGCTAAATAGTTGGAATATTTCAAAATGGTATTTCTGAGGTAAGTTTAATTTGGTAATGATTATGAAATCACTTGCATTAATCCATCTACCATCCTCGTAAAAATCCCTCACACAACTGCCTTCCCACCTCACCCATAAAGAATCATGAGATTCCTGCATACATTTCGTTATACTTCTGAGAGGGTGTAACGGTGAAGGGTGAGGGGCAACCTCCTCGGAATGCCTAATTCAGTCCCAACAATTCAGATTGTCGAGCAGTATGGGGTGATCAATTCCCAGCTGCCGTCTACAGTGAGAAGGTAACCACAATATTTCTGAGAGTTCTAGTGGATGAGGTAGAAGGGCTCGCTCCACCTCCTGCCACCAAAAGGCACTTACTGAGCTACCCCAAGCTAAGATGTGGGACAAACGAGCAGCTTTATGATAATGGATCAAATTTGGCATGGCTAAACCTCCCCTATCTACTGGTCTTTGTAACAGTGTCCTAGCAATACGCTGCTTCTTCCCTCTCCAAACATATTCAGACACTATACCTTGTAATTTGTTCAGCAGGGTTCTGGGGACTTGTAATGGGATGCACCTGAATAAGTATGTGATCTTAGGAAGGAATGACATTTTTATCGCTGCTACTCTGCCTGTCCAAGAGATTTCAGCATATTCCCAAGAATTCAATAGTTTTTTAAACTCGGGCAATCTATCAGTAAAATTCTTCGATATGACGTCTGGGATACTAGGTCCTATGAAAACCCCCAAATGTTTAATGTAATCTTCTGACCATTTAAATTTATACCTACTCTGCAGAAACTTCAAATCTGCCCTCTCCACGTTAATATGTAACACCTCTGTTTTTGTCTAATTTAGTTTATAGTAGCTAAGGCTTCCAAAAAGTTTTAATGTGGACATAACCGCCGGTAACGATGTATGTGGAGAAGTCAGTAGTAGTGTGACATTGTCCGCCAATAAAGCTATTTTATGCTGGGAATTTCCAAACTTTTCTCCACTTATATTTCCGTTCTGCCTGATCGACTGCGCCAAGGGCTCCACCACTAAAGCAAACAAAAGCAGCGACAAAGGGCACCCCTGACGTGTGCCATTTGAAATACTAAACTTATGGGTCATAAAGTCTATTCCCCTAACTCTCGCCGTGGGGGACGAGTACAGCACCTTGATTACCGTTCTTAGTTCTGCCGGGACCGAAAATACCTCTAATACTTTCCATAGGTAATCCCACCTCACCCTGTCGAAGGCCTTTTCAGCATCAAGCGACAGGGCAAGGAGTGGGATACCTTATCTTTTAGCTTCAGAAAATATGTGCATGCGCCTTCTCATTATTTGGACCTTCCCTACCAGGGATAAAGCCCACCTGATCACTGTGTATCAGGGAAGGGATCACCCTAGCTAGACGGTTAGCCAAAATTTTAGAGTATATCTTAGTATCTATGTTTATCAAAGAGATCGTCCTATAACTCCCACAATTTTGGGGGTCTTTATCCGGTTTCAACAGGGTAATTATCGACGCTTCTAAAAATTCCAATATGAAATTACCTGTGATGAGAATTTCGTTAAAAAATCTTAGGAGAACTGGAGCCAAAAGTTCACTGAAGTTCTTATAAAGTCTACCAGAAAAGCCATCTGGGCCTGGGGCCTTACCCAGTTTTATATCCTTTAACACCACATTAATCTCCTCTAAGGAGATTGGCTCTTTCATCTGTTCTATGCTGTCTAGGGACAGAGTTGGGAGAACGAGAGTCTCTAGATATTGCTTTATTTGGTTACTGTTTGGTGCTGTTCTCTATCTAGAGGGTTTAAGTTATAAAGAGAACTGTAATATCTCTGAAAAGTTCTACCTATCTCTCCAGGTGCAGTCCAAAGGTTAGGACCTTCTTTCAATGCTAAAATTCTATGTTGTGCTGTCCTGTTACGAAGTTTATTAGACAATTGGGTAGATACCTTATTATTACTATAGTAGAATATCTGCTTAAATCTCTCTAATGTTCTGTGTACTCTCTCAATCTCCATCTTTCTAATCTGGGATCTGACTATAAGGATCTGGTCATTAACCTGAAGGGAAAATTTATCTTCTAGAAGCCTCTGCAGCTCCCGTAGGCGACACGTTAGTACGGCTAAGGACCCTCCTGTTTGTTTGTTAGCTACAGCCTCCTGTTTAAAGAAATATCCTCTGATGAATGCTTTAAAGGCTGCCCATAATGTCTGTGTTGAGGTCTCTCCATTATCATTTATAGAAAAGAAATCATTAATCACTTCATCTATCTCCACTTTCTGCTTGGGGGAACTGAGCAGCCAGTCGGCTAGCTTCCACGAAAATGCTCCTGAACCGGAACATGAGCCGAAACCCACTGCGATTGCCTGATGGTCAGACCAACAAGACATCAGAATCCTGGCAGATGTGGTCTTATCAATGAGCCAAGTAGAGACAAAGAAGGTATCTAACCTAGAGTAGGACTTATGGGGATTTGAGTAAAAAGTAAAATCTTTTTAAACTGAATGTAAAGCTCTCCATGCGTCATATAGCTGATATTGAGCCATCAAGATCTGAAAGGCTTTGGAGAGTGAACCCATCGCCCTATCACTTTTTCTTTGGATGGGAAGTCGTCTATCAATTTTCGGGTCCCACACCAGATTGAAATCGCCCCCTATTATTAATTCACCCTGTCTCACAGTGGACACCCGCCTAAGAAGCTTTCTCAAGAACCGAATTTGGCCTGAATTTGGACCATATACATTCACTAAACTTAGAATGACGTTATTAATTTTGCATACTAAAATGATATACCTTGCCTGTTGTTCCCTTTCGATGTACATTTTTTCAAACACAAGACAGTCTTTAATAATTAAAGCCACTCCTCTCAACTTAGTATCTAATGAAGCTGCTATAACCTGTGAGTAATTACGAAAATGATAAGTGTCTTCTTTTGCCTGTGGCCAATGTGTTTCCTGTATGAGAGCAACATCTATATGATTCTTTCTTAAACTATTGAGTAAAAGGCTTCATTTAGTGGGAGTGTTAAGTCCCTGGGTGTTATGTGTAATTAACCGTAAATCTCCCATGTTTAAAATCTAAATGGGTATGTAAGGGAGGTTAAAAGTCTAAGCTATATTTGTAAAATTTAGAAGGACGCTGCAAAAAAAAAAAAAGGGGGGGGGGAGAGAAGGAGGAGGAGGAGGGGGCCCTCTCTCTCTATTACTAGACCTAGGCCCCTGATTTGAGACTGGAAGCTAAGGAGTAGCAAAAATATAATGTATCACAGTAAAATTATTATAATAAAAATCAAGAATATAACAGAATAGCGGACCAGAGCCGCTCTCTAGATAGCCCAGACTAACTTCTGGGAGTGAAAAAAAATTCTCTCTCTTACTTTGAAAATGATAGCTATTGTGATTCTAGAGGAGAATTAGGAAAAAAAATATGGGGGGGAGGGAACTCAGATATAAAATATTAGTGCTAACAATAGGTATGAAGGGGGTATATATGGGGGGGGGGAACACCCTGGTCTAATGACCTCTACTAGTGATTACAAATTAAATACAGTGTGAATAAAATATATGAACAATAACTTAGAATGTTAAACTTAACAGGGTTAACAATTTCTCATCACCGGTCTATTATCCTTAAAATCTAGATACAGACTAGTAACATGTTGCTAATCATTATTACACAATCAAAGTGATCTCTAGAGTCTGTTAAACAGAAAGAAGACCTATGTTCCTATCTCTGGGGAGAACCCCCCTCAGCTCTATTGACTCTTCCATGTTCCATCATAACATACTAACCATATGTGGAAGAGCTTCCCCAGCACTCATAAATCTCCCACACCTGATTTTGCCTTAGTTGGAAATGATACTGCATTCAGATCTAAGAGATGACCTCTTGCCTGTCAGTCATGTAAGGAATGTCCTCTTTAAATATAGGTCTCAAGTTCACTTCTAAATGTATAGCCTAGTTGCTATTCCTAACTTTAAAAAATGATAAGGCTATTGTTCTCTAAACACTTATGAAATCTTCACCTGTTTTTGAATAATATGATACCACAACATAGCTGCTGTCAGTCATTTAATGAACTCCCTTCTTCCATTTCAGGCCTCAGGTTTACTCCTTACTATATGACTCAATTACAATTCCTAATCTTGAATATGATAAGGTTAGGTCATTACTCTCTGAACCATTTATGAAATCTTTATATGCATTTGAAATAACATGATAACTTGGTATTCAAAAAACATGAAAATGCTGAAACATACAAAAGAGTACAAGGCATTCAGTAAGAGATAAGTCCTCTCATCAGTGTAAGTTCAATCAAAGCACTTATAAACCTATGGGTTTCTGTGGTATCAGCCTTTATAAGACCTTAAAGGTGGGTTCACCACCTTTCATCATGGCTGTGAGCCCTGGTAAGAGTTACAATAATATCTATAGGAACAGTCACTAAGTTTTACTTTACCACACAGACTTGACCTCTGAACTGGATAAATGTTCTTCACTGTAGTGTTGGATTATAGGTGGCCAGAAGTTTGTTCTTTTCTTTTAACTGCAGTAGAGTTTCTTTTAGGCAGAGGATCCCAGGCTGGAGCTGCAGCACGTATGCCACTTGAATCTTCACCTGAAGCTTGTGGTGAATGGAATGTATAAAGGTTCATCTTTTTTAATAAGTTGAGGCCTTGTTCTAAATCTGCAATGACATGTGTCTTGTTATCGTGTTGGAAATAAAGTTTCACCGGTAAAGCCTCAGTGGTACTTGATTCCAGACTTACGCAAGGTCTGTGTCACAGGCATGAAGGATCTTCTCTTGGTGAGTGTGTGAGCTGAAAGATCTTGAAAAATCTGAATGCTGTTGAATTGTTTCGGGAGAGATTTAGTGTTGAAAGCAGCTCTTGTGAGCTTTTCCTTAAAGGTGAAATAATGAAATCTAACAATCACATCCCTTGGTTGATCCTGAGAAGCACTCCTGGGTCTGAGAGCTCTATGAGCTCTATCCATTATTGCTTCTGAGTCCTGGTAAGAGCCTAATATTGTTTTGTATATGCCTTTCAGAAAGTCAGGAAGCTCAGATGCTGAGATCTCCTCCGAAATCCCTTTAATTCTCACATTATTGCGGCGAGATCTGTCTTCCAGATCCGCCAGCTTAATTTCGAGATCAGATATCTGTTCGGCTAAATTTTGTGAATATGATAGTAAGTTAGCTTGATCTACAGACATGTCTTCCTGTCTCCGTTCAGTTGATTCTGTCCTCTCGCCTAATGTACTAATGTCTTTCTTCAGGTCTGCAACAGAGGTCTTAATGTCACTCTTTAGGGAGGCATAGTGATTGTCCATTTTAGAGTATAGGGCTTTAATGGACTCCATGACTGAGTTATCACTGTCTCTTTGTCGTGTCATTGTCAGGTTAGGAAATGTCCAGAAGAAGACCCAAATGCTAGGGCGAACATAATCAACACCCTTGCACTCTGAGTTTAATCCAGGACATGACCCCACGACAACCTCCAAAAAACAATTTACTCACGATATGGAGCAGGGTTAGCCTGTGCACAAAGTAATTCAAGATATCAGCCAGATAGACTTCTGAATAAGGAACTGGTTTCAGGAAATGTCTTCCAAGGAATCAGGAGAGCAGGGATAGTCCACTTATACTCAGACAGAAGAAGGGTAAAACAGGAAACCGTTAATAATGCAGGAGTAGGTGATTTGTTATCAGGCAGTTTGAGGGTAAACACTGTGTAGATAGTCTTTGCAGAGTATGCAACAGGTAATCAGGCAGTTTGAGGGTTAACACAGTGTAGTCAGAACTTGCAGAGTTAACAACATGTAATCAGGTAGTTTGAGGGTTAACACTGTGCAGACAGTCTTTGCAGAGTATGCAACAAGTAATCAGGCAGTTTGAGGGTTAACACTGAGTAGACAGTCTTTGCAGAGTATGCAACAAGTAATCAGGCAGTTTGAGGGTTAACACTGTGTAGACAGTCTTTGCAGAGTATGCAATAGGTAAACAGGCAGTTTGAGGTTAACACTGTGTAGATAGTCTTTGCAGAGTATGCAACAGGTAATCAGGCAGTTTGAGGGTTAAAACTGTGTAGTCAGAACTTGCAGAGTTAAAAACATGTAATCAGGTAGTTTGAGGTTTAACACTGTGCAGACAGTCTTTGCAGAGTATGCAACAGGTAATCAGGCAGTTTGAGGGTTAACACGGTGTAGTCAGAACTTGCAGAGTTAACAACATGTAATCAGGTAGTTTGAGGGTTAACACTGTGCAGACAGTCTTTGCAGAGTATGCAACAAGTAATCAGGCAGTTTGAGGGTTAACACTGTGTAGATAGTCTTTGCAGAGTATGCAACAAGTAATCAGGCAGTTTGAGGGTTAACACTGTGTAGACAGTCTTTGCAGAGTATGCAATAGGTAAACAGGCAGTTTGAGGTTAACACTGTGTAGATAGTCTTTGCAGAGTATGCAACAGGTAATCAGGCAGTTTGAGGGTTAACACTGTGTAGTCAGAACTTGCAGAGTTAACAACATGTAATCAGGTAGTTTGAGGTTTAACACTGTGCAGACAGTCTTTGCAGAGTATGCAACAAGTAATCAGGCAGTTTGAAAGTTTCACAAAACAAACAGTGCTTGCATTGTTTGGAGACAGGTAATTAGGAGGTTGAAGGTTAATCCAGCATAGTAAATCCTTGAAGAGATTGGCAACAGAAAAGCAGCAGTTAGAGAGATTCCACAGTGAATTCACCACAGAAGCCACAAAGTTAAACAAACAAACGGGCACTGGAGAAACAGGAAGCCCGAAATAAAAAGCCTGGTTGTGACATCATCAGGAAGGGGTGGCTCAGACACCTGTCAATCAAGCACACAGAGAGGACTGCAGAGCTTCCCAGCAGCTGAGCGTGACAGTGCCCCCTCCTCAAGGACCCCTCCAGGGGACCCGACCGGGCCTGACAGGGTATTTCTTGTGAAAAGACTTGACAAGAGCTGGAGCATGAACATGAGAGGCCGGTTCCCAAGATCGTTCAGAGTTAGGATAGCCCTTCCAATGGACCAGGTAGTACAGCCGATTGCCCCGTAGCTTGGAATCGAGAATCTGGCTGACTTCAAACTCAGAAGTTCCCTCTACGGAAAGTGGAGGAGGTGGTTTACTCTTGATAGAGTACCGATTGTAGATGACTGGCTTGAGTAGGGAGACATGAAACACTGGATGGATCTTGAGAGTCTTGGGTAAGGCCAGGCGGTATGCAGAAGAACAAACTCTGGAAACAATTCGAAAAGGTCCAATGTACTTAGGACCCAACTTGGTACAAGGTTGTTTTAGACGTATGAATCTGGTGGATAAAAATACTCTGTCTCCAGTACGAAGTAAAGGAGCCTTGCACCTTCTGCGATCAGCATATTTCTTATGTCTTATGGAAGAAGAGAGTAGATTTTGATGAATGAGTTGCCAGTGATTACTGAGATTTTTCACTATACGATCTGCTCCAGGGACTTCAGTAGAACTGGTAATCATAGGAAAGGTTCTAGGTTCAAATCCATAAGCTGCCTTAAAGGGAGAGGTCTGTAATGAGGCGTTATAGCGTGAGTTGTGAGCTAATTCCGCCAAAGGCAATAACTGAGACCAGTTGGAGTGGTGATGGTCTACATAATGTCTAAGAAAAGATTCCAAGGCTTTATTTACACGCTCAGTCTGTCCGTTGGATTGAGGATGGTGTGCAGTAGAAAGAGATATGTTGATTCCGAAGTGCTTACAAAAAGACCTCCAAAATTTGGAAACAAATTGGACTCCACGATCTGAGACTATATCAGTGGGAAAACCATGTAAACGAGATATATGTAGAACAAAGAGTTCAGAAAGTCTTTGAGCTGAAGGCAAGCCTGGAAGAGGTATGAAGTGAGCAGACTTGGAGAACCGATCCACCACTACCCAAATGGTTGTATTTCCAGCAGAAACAGGAAGATCTGTAACAAAGTCCATGGATAAGTGAGACCAAGGGTAATGAGGAATAGGAAGAGGGTGTAATAGACCAAACGGTCGATGAGAAGATTGTTTGTTCGAAGCACAAGAACTACAAGCAGCAATATAATCCTTAACATCCCTCCTCATAGTGGACCACCAAACATGCTGCTTCAGTTTCCACAATGTATTGGTTATTCCAGGATGACCTGCTGAAATGTTGTCATGAGCCCAACGTAGAAGCTTAAGACGTAATCCTTTGGGTACATACAGGATACCAGAAGGTAGTTTGCAAGAAGATGGTACCCGGACTTGAGCAGCATGTAAAGCCTGTACTGGAAAAGAGGATACTTGAGCCAAAACTTTGACTGGACGTAGTATAGGTTCTGATTCCAATGGAGAAGGTTCAGAAGATTGGAACTGCCTAGATAAAGCATCTGCCTTGGAATTTTTTTGAACCAGGAACATAGGAAAGTACAAAATTAAACCTGGAGAAGAACAAGGCCCACCGAGCCTGACGAGGATTGAGACGTGTAGCTGTTTGGAGGTATAAAAGATTCTTGTGATCTGTCAGAATGAAAAAAGGTTGACTGGTACCCTCTAACCAATGCCTCCATTCATCCAAAGCTAATTTTATAGCCAAAAGCTCCTTATTGCCCACATCATAATTTAACTCGGCAGGATTGAATTTTTTCGAAAAGAACGCCACAGGATGTATCTTGCTGGTAGTTGGATCACGTTGGGAGAGAACAGCTCCAGCTGCTATAAAGAAAGCGTCAACCTCCAAAATAAACTGGAGATCAGGAATTGGATGACTGAGAAGAGGTGCAGAAGAAAATGCTGATTTTAGCGTTTCAAAAGCCTGTACTGCCGAAGAGGACCAGTTCTTACAATTTTGCCCTTTCTTAGTAAGAGAAGTGAGTGGAGACGTGATGTCATCAAAGTTCTTTATAAACTTTCTATAGTAATTGGCAAAGCCAAGAAACCTCTGCAGGGATTTGAGAGTAGTTGGTCTGGGCCAGTCCTTGATAGCCGACAGTTTAGCAGGATCCATCTCAAAACCTGATTCAGAAATGATATACCCCAAAAAGGGGATGGAACTCTGATGAAAAGAGCATTTCTCCAATTTAGCGAACAGGGAATTGTCTCGTAACCTCTGAAGTACCAGTCTTACATGATGTACATGTTCCTGTAATGTTTTCGAATAGATAAGAATGTCATCGAGGTAAATGATAACAAATTGATTTAGATAATCTCTGAAGATTTCGTTAACAAAGTGCTGAAATACTGCTGGTGCATTGCACAATCCGAATGGCATTACCAGATACTCGTAGTGACCAAATCTAGTGTTAAATGCCGTCTTCCATTTGTCTCCTTTACGGATTCTGACCAGATTGTAGGCCCCACGGAGATCTAACTTGGAAAAAATAGAAGCACCTTGAAGACGATCGAATAACTCAGAAATGAGCGGCAGAGGATAGCTGTTTTTGACAGTAATCTGATTCAAGGCTCGATAATCAATACAGGGACGAAGACCTCCATCTTTTTTCCCAATGAAGAAAAAACCTGCACCCACAGGTGAAGAGGAAGAACGAATAAATCCTCTGGCTAAGTTGTCCTTTATGTATTCCTCGAGAGAGACATTTTCTTGACGAGAGAGGGGATAGGTCCTTCCCTTAGGTAGAGGAGCCCCTGAATACAATTCAATAGGACAGTCAAATATCCGGTGTGGAGGTAACGTCTCAGCCTCTTTTTTAGAAAACACATCACAAAAGGCATGATAGTAATTAGGCAATGATTCAGGAACTTCCACCATAGCTACGACAGGACAAGATGGTTTAGAGGGATTTTGCAGGCAATGTTTGAAACAGGTAGTTCCCCAGGAAATAAGTTCTCCTTTAGACCATGAGAAAACTGGATCATGAAGCTGCAACCAAGGTAACCCCAGAATCAATGGTATGTGGGGAGAAGAGATGACATCAAAACGAATAATTTCAGAATGAAGTATACCCACAGTCAAAAGAAGAGGAATGGTAGAATGTTGTATGATACCAGAACCTAGAGGCTGTCCACTGACAGTAGTTACCTTAACTAATTGTTTCTTGGCTTGAAGAGGAATCCTGAGAGAGTCAGCAAAGTTTGAATCAATGAATACTCCAGCAGCTCCAGAATCGATGAGAGCTTGAGCTCGAAACTTGGTGTTTCCAAAAGAGATAGTTACAGGAACAAAAAGTTTAGAATTGAGGGAAGACATGGGATTCTGGCTTAACTCTGTCCCTCTATCAAAAGTTAAGCCTTGGCTTTTACTGGCCGGATAGGACAGTCCTTCAGTAAATGTCCTTTGGTACCACAATACAGACATAACCCAAGAGTTCGCCTTCTATGGCGTTCAGCTTCTGACAATTTAATAGCTCCTACTTCCATGGGTTCCACAGACTCAGGAGATTGGGAATTATTATTAGAAAGACTTGAGGTTTCAATAGGAGGACGAAAAGAAGATTTAAAAAAGGATCTCCGATTCCTATCTCTCTCCTGAAGACGTTCAGAATGCCGGGCGTCAAGAGTAATACATAAATTGATAAGACCCTCCAATGAATCAGGGAGTTCCCGAAATACAAGTTCATCCTTAAGGCGTTCGCAAAGTCCTTTGCGAAAGGCTGCCCGTAAGGCTCCATGGTTCCAATCAGTTTCTGCGGCTAAAATCCTGAATTCAATAGCATATTGAGCTACCGAAAGGGATCCCTGTCTCAGATCCAACAATCCTGCCTCAGCAGCTGCAGCCCTCCCAGGCTTGTCAAAAACAGAAGAAAAAATGGACACAAATAATTCCACATCCTGTAGTAACGGATCATTCTTCTCTAAAAGAGGGGACACCCAGGCTAGAGCCTTACCCTTCATGAGGGAAATAATAAAGGTGATTTTGGAAGTAGAATTGGAAAAAACTTGAGGATTGTTTCTGAAGTGTAAACGACACTGAATCCACGGCATTCTTCAGGATTACCGTCATATTTATCTGGAAGTGGGATTTGTGGTATATTCTGTCCAACAGGTTGAGGTGGATTAAAGACAGCATTGGTGCTAGTAGCAGTGGCAGCAGGAGTCGCCGTAGCTTGAGAAGGAGCGGAGAGGTTATGTAGCAGAGCAGTAATCTGGTCAAGCTTGGAATCCAAAGATTGCAAATGAGCAGAATGATTTCCTAGAAGTTGTCCTTGTAGAGCCACAGCCCTGGATAACTCATCAGGGTCCATATTATGGCCCGTTTGTACTGTCAGGTTAGGAAATGTCCAGAAGAAGACCCAAATGCTAGGGCGAACTTAATCAACACCCTTGCACTCTGAGTTTAATCCAGGACGTGACCCCACGACAACCTCCAAAAAACAATTTACTCACAATATGGAGCAGGGTTAGCCTGTGCCCAAAGTAATTCAAGATATCAGCCAGATAGACTTCTGAATAAGGAACTGGTTTCAGGAAATGTCTTCCACAGAATCAGGAGAGCAGGGATAGTCCACTTATACTCAGACAGAAGAAGGGTAAAACAGGAAAAGTTAATAATGCAGGAGTAGGTGATTTGTTATCAGGCAGTTTGAGGGTAAACACTGTGTAGATAGTCTTTGCAGAGTATGCAACAGGTAATCAGGCAGTTTGAGGGTTAACACGGTGTAGTCAGAACTTGCAGAGTTAACAACATGTAATCAGGTAGTTTGAGGGTTAACACTGTGCAGACAGTCTTTGCAGAGTATGCAACAAGTAATCAGGCAGTTTGAGGGTTAACACTGTGTAGATAGTCTTTGCAGAGTATGCAACAAGTAATCAGGCAGTTTGAGGGTTAACACTGTGTAGACAGTCTTTGCAGAGTATGCAATAGGTAAACAGGCAGTTTGAGGTTAACACTGTGTAGATAGTCTTTGCAGAGTATGCAACAGGTAATCAGGCAGTCTGAGGGTTAACACTGTGTAGTCAGAACTTGCAGAGTTAACAACATGTAATCAGGTAGTTTGAGGTTTAACACTGTGCAGACAGTCTTTGCAGAGTATGCAACAAGTAATCAGGCAGTTTGAAAGTTTCACAAAACAAACAGTACTTGCATTGTTTGGAGACAGGTAATCAGGAGGTTGAAGGTTAATCCAGCATAGTAAGTCCTTGAAGAGATTGGCAACAGAAAAGCAGCAGTTAGAGAGATTCCACAGTGAATTCACCACAGAAGCCACAAAGTTAAACAAACAAACGGGCACTGGAGAAACAGGAAGTCCGAAATAAAAAGCCTGGTTGTGACATCATCAGGAAGGGGTGGCTCAGACACCTGTCAATCAAGCACACAGAGAGGACTGCAGAGCTTCCCAGCAGCTGAGCGTGACAGTCATATCCACTGGACTACTGGCTCGGTGATCCTGAAAGCAACGTAACAAATCTCTTGTTTAATCTTCTGAGCTCTCTCTGTCAACCACCACCTTACTGTGGAAATGATCAGCGACAGTTCTTTTTAAACCATCCAACTGTTTCTGTTTATTTTTGTGAGAGTTAGCCATTATGTCGCACTTCCTCTGTCTCTTATCTCTTTGATAAGGGCAAATAATACCAAAGTTATATAGCCGTATAGCCCATTTCACACTGTTTCGTGAGGTTCCCCCTCTTCAACCCCCTAGGTAACATTTAGGCAAAAAAGAGTCCCATCTTCATGGAGATATGTAGAAGTCTAAATATGACTGGAAGACCTGGGGTATAAGTAAGGTTGCAACTATATCTCTCACCTCCCTCTAGGGATATGTCACCTCAAAACCAGATTGGAAAAAGGTTGCTGGGTTATTCCTAAGCCAGACTTAGGCCTAGATTGCTGACCGTCTTTGATATGTGTCTCCCCTCAAGGGCTATGCCACCACTGGGCGCTGATGGGAAAAGGAAATAGGATATGACCCGCTCCTATGTTGGGAGCGGGAAAGGGTGAAGGGACACACACCAGTTTTATTAGTAGAATCAGACAGTTAAATGTCCTCTAGAATACTGTTCTTAGACTGCAAGTAATGCTGGCTGCTGCAGTTAGTATTGTATCCCCAAAGCAGCTTGGAAAAATTAAAACTTTAAAGCACAAAAATGACACCCACTCCCTGTGGGAGCTGTTAGTTGCAAATCCCTGTATTGCAGGTTAAGAGTCTTACAAAATGTTTACAGGCAAGCTTTCACCCTTATAATTGGGTCTTTTGAGTTAAATAAGGAACCTGCCCCTGCTACATAAGATGGCTCAGGGACCGTAGGTACAGCTATAGTATCCTGGGTGTTATGTAGGGCAGTGCTGTGTCTCTAAATAATACCTGCAGTTTATGTAATGAGGGGGTGTACTCAATGTAAGTGTGTGTATGGCTGGATGTCCTCCTCAGAACAGCATGCGGTCGAGAGCTTCTGATTCTGGTGTTGTCTCTCTTGAGCAGCTAATTGTCTTACACCCTTTCTACTGTTTAGTCGGTTGTTGTGGCTGCTGGTAGACTTCCATCTCCTAAACCATCAGTGGCATGTAAGAATCATTCCGGAGCGGAGCCCCGACCCTCCGGAACAGGTAGTTTCACCCTATACTAAGAAGAGTGCAGCAAGACAGGTCCATCTCTTTAGAGCCTTGAACGGTAGTCCTGATTGTATGTAGGGACTTCGGAAATCCTCTATTCTCCCAACCGCTATGTCAGGCCTTCAGATCGCCCTGCTGTGGTATTTAATGACAGCGGGCGCTTTCTCTGCAGCTCCTTCCCTGTGACGTCATGTAGATATGGCACTTTTCGCGACACTTGTTACTCGGGCTCCCTGCTGAAGTTGTGTTTGTCAATTAGGGCTCCCCTCAGTATTACCTCTTCTCACCCCTCCGGTACATCCACAGCCAGCCGTTTTGTAGAGAATTAGAGGGGGTAGATAGGACTCCGCCGTCGTCTCCGTCAGGCGCCCAGACCGCTGTCTGGCTTTCTTATATCCTCAGACAGGGGAGAGAAATAATATGTCACCGGTCCTATACTGCTGCAATCCTCCAACACTTAAGTTTGTTAATATAACCCCAAATATTATATAGATGGCCAGATTCACACTTTAAAACTAAAATACAAGCAGGAGCTCTGTCACATAACGTCTGCACACTTCTCAGGCTAGCTCTGCTCTGACAAACAATAATATTTTATATTTGTGTGTGTATATATACACATATATACACACACACACATATATACTGTATATATATATATATATATATATATATATATATACACACACACACACACACACACACACATATATATATATATATATATATATATATATATATATAGCATAGATCTCTAGCTCTCTATCTATATATATGTATATATATATATATATATATATATATATATATATATATATACTGTATATCTATATATATATATATATATATATATATATCTCAATAGGTAAAGAAGGTACTCTCTGTTTTGCAATTAACTTTTTAATATGATGTACTGTTTCCTCAGGCTGAATAAAACTATACAAATCTTGCTACTTAATATACCCTGTACTAACCAATAAAAATGGCTGTTTAACAAACACACACTGGTTTCTCTTAATTAATCACATGACTGTCAGGTGTTTGTAAATAACATTGTGTCACATCTATGTTAATACAATAATATCCCCTGTACTCCTATGATCCCACAGGTACACATCATATACAGTAATATCCCATTATACATTTGTCTATAAACAATTTATAGCATATTGAGAAATACATTGGAAATGGAGAGTAGAATAACAACTAATATTATATACAGTGAACCTGATTCATTAGCTGAATATCTATTGGATGATTATGTACATACCTCCTTTAAAAAGAAATCCAACTTTACACCGATTTTGACAGAAAATGCACATATTGAACTGTATAAAGAACTAGTCCTGGAAGATTTCTCTAAACTCCCTAAAAAAATCTATGGGAGACATAATCTAAATGTAGGTGAGAAAATTGCTTTAGAAAATTTGAAGAAAAACCAAGAACTAGTCATCCGCCAGGCGGACAAGGGGGGGGGGCATAGTACTGCAAAATATTTCAGACTATCTATCTGAAGCTAGACGTATTCTAGACAACAAAGACTATTATAAAAAACTTAAAATAGATCCTACTGATGAGTATACAAAAACTTTAAGAGGTATTGTTGAGTTTGGATTTAAAGAGTGAATCATCAATAAAAATGAAAAAGACTATCTGATTCCAATAAAACCAAATAAAGCTTTTTATTATCACCTCCCAAAAATTCACAAAAACAAAAAAAATCCACCTAGTCGCCCCATTATTGCGGGAATTGGGAGTCTAACGGACAACGTATCAGCATACGTTGATTCCTTTTTACAGAAATATGTGATTTCTTTAGTCATACATTCGTGACTCCTCAGATCTTTTGTCAAAACTCAACAATTTACCCCTTAATAATAAAAATTGGCTATGGATAACAAGTGATGTCAATTCACTGTATTCCAACATTCCTCACAATATGGGTTTGAAAGCCATTCAAGATGTATTAGAAAATGATATTTACATGCCACAATTGCAAAAACAGTTTATTTTGCAATTAATATAATTTATTTTAGAGCATAATTATTTTCTTTTTCAAGATGAACACTACTTGCAGACACAAGGTACCGCCATGGGCACCAGGTTTGCCCCTAGTTTTGCTAACTTATACATGAGTAAATTTGAAAATGAATATATATACAACTCAGACTATGGGGCAAGCCTGGTGTTCTATGGGCGGTACATTGATGACCTCATTATCCTTTGGAATGGTGAGGTCTCTCTGGCAGAATCCTTCATACACCACCTTAATCTTAATAATATGGGACTTACATTTACCAGTTCCATAGAAATTAAATATGTAGTGTTTTTGGATTTATATTTAACATTTTCCAAAGATGGCAAGATTGAATCGAAAAATCATTTAAAAAATGTGGACTGTAATAGTTATCTAGAATTCTCTAGCAATCACTATCTTCCTTGGAAGAAAAATGTCCCTTATGGACAATTTAAAAGATTGAGACAAAATTGTAATAATATATCGAACTACAATATGCAAAGCCAAACACTTATTGAAAGATTCACAGAGAAGGGATATCCAAGAGAGCTAATAGAGAGGGGTTATATAAGAGCCAAAACAGATAATAGGAAAAACTATTTTCAAAAGAAACTTATAAATGATAAAAACAAAGAGAATGAAAATAAAAATAAAAATAAAAATAATACCAGTATGTTCATAACACATTACAATACTAACCATAAATTGATTAATACTATAATTAAAAAACATTGGGGTATATTGATGAGAGACCCAATACTCAGTAGAAATTTAGAAGAACAACCAAAATGCGTATTCAGAAGGGCACCTACACTGAAGAATTTACTGGCCCCTAGTAAGGTTGTAATTAATGCTAAAAATAACAAAAAAGATCAAGCACCTAGGAGAATCCAAGGATCTCTTACAAACATTAGAAAGAAAGTGAATAATAACAATAAGAAAGGAGTTTTTAAATGTAAATATAAGAGATGCAGAATCTGCAAATTTATTGAAATAGGAACCACTAATTTTATATCCTATACCACGGGGATTAGTTTTTCTATAAAGGATCATTTGACATGCGCATCCTCCTATGTCATATATCTTCTGTCATGCAAACTATGTAAAGTTCAGTACGTGGGGCGCACCTGTCGAGTAGTTAGAACTAGATGGAACGAACACTATAGAAATATGAAAAACAAATTGAAAAATCTCAGGCCTAGATTTGGAGTTTGGCGGTAGAAGGGCTGTTAACGCTCCGCGGGCTTTTTTCTGGCCGCACCATAAATTTAACTCTGGTATCGAGAGTTCAAACAAATGCTGCGTTAGGCTCCAAAAAAGGAGCGTAGAGCATTTTTACCGCAAATGCAACTCTCGATACCAGAGTTGCTTACGGACGCGGCCAGCCTCAAAAACGTGCTCGTGCACGATATCCCCATAGGAAACAATGGGGCTGTTTGAGCTGAAAAAAAACCTAACACCTGCAAAAAAGCAGCGTTCAGCTCCTAACGCAGCCCCATTGTTTCCTATGGGGAAACACTTCCTACGTCTGCACCTAACACTCTAACATGTACCCCGAGTCTAAACACCCCTAACCTTACACTTATTAACCCCTAATCTGCCGTTCCCGCTATCGCTGACCCCTGCATATTTTTTTTAACCCCTAATCTGCCGCTCCGTAAACCGCCGCAACCTACGTTATCCCTATGTACCCCTAATCTGCTGCCCTAACATCGCCAACCCCTATATTATATTTATTAACCCCTAATCTGCCCCCCACAACGTCACCGACACCTGCCTACACTTATTAACCCCTAATCTGCCGAGCGGACCTGAGCGCTACTATAATAAAGTTATTAACCCCTAATCCGCCTCACTAACCCTATCATAAATAGTATTAACCCCTAATCTGCCCTCCCTAACATCGCCGACACCTAACTTCAATTATTAACCCCTAATCTGACGACCGGAGCTCACCGCTACTATAATAAATGGATTAACCCCTAAAACTAAGTCTAACCCTAACACTAACACCCCCCTAAGTTAAATATAATTTAAATCTAACGAAATAAATTAACTCTTATTAAATAAATTATTCCTATTTAAAGCTAAATACTTACCTGTAAAATAAACCCTAATATAGCTACAATATAAATTATAATTATATTGTAGCTATTTTAGGATTTATATTTATTTTACAGGCAACTTGGTAATTATTTTAACCAGGTACAATAGCTATTTAATAGTTACCTAGTTAAAATAATAACAAATTTACCTGTAAAATAAATCCTAACCTAAGATATAATTAAACCTAACACTACCCTATCAATAAATTAATTAAATAAACTACCTACAATTACCTACAATTAACCTAACACTACACTATCAATAAATTAATTAAACACAATTCCTACAAATAAATACAATTAAATAAACTAGCTAAAGTACAAAAAATAAAAAAGAACTAAGTTACAAAAAATAAAAAAATATTTACAAACATAAGAAAAATATTACAACAATTTTAAACTAATTACACCTACTCTAAGCCCCCTAATAAAATAACAAAACCCCCCAAAATAAAAAATTCCCTACCCTATTCTAAATTAAAAAAGGTAAAAGCTCTTTTACCTTACCAGCCCTGAACAGGGCCCTTTGCGGGGCATGCCCCAAGAATTTCAGCTCTTTTGCCTGTAAAAAAAAACATACAATACCCCCCCAACATTACAACCCACCACCCACATACCCCTAATCTAACCCAAACCCCCCTTAAATAAACCTAACACTAAGCCCCTGAAGATCTTCCTACCTTGTCTTCACCATCCAGGTTCACCGATCCGTCCTGAAGAGCTCCTCCGATGTCCTGATCCAAGCCCAAGCGGGGGGCTGAAGAGGTCCATGATCCGGTCAAAGTCTTCATCCAAGCGGGGCAGAAGAGGATCTTCCATCCGATTGAAGTCTTCATCCAGGCGGCATCTTCTATGGTCTTCTATCCGGAGCGAAGCGGCAGGATCCTGAAGACCTCCAGCGCGGAACATCCATCCGGCCCGACGACTGAACGACGAATGACTGTTCCTTTAAGGGACGTCATCCAAGATGGCGTCCCTCGAATTCCGATTGGCTGATAGGATTCTATCAGCCAATCGGAATTAAGGTAGGAATTTTCTGATTGGCTGATGGAATCAGCCAATCAGAATCAAGTTCAATCCGATTGGCTGATCCAATCAGCCAATCATATTGAGCTCGCATTCTATTGGCTGTTCCGATCAGCCAATAGAATGCGAGCTCAATCTGATAGGCTGATTGGATCAGCCAATCGGATTGAACTTGATTCTGATTGGCTGATTCCATCAGCCAATCAGAAAATTCCTACCTTAATTCCGATTGGCTGATAGAATCCTATCAGCCAATCGGAATTCGAGGGACGCCATCTTGGATGACGTCCCTTAAAGGAACAGTCATTCGTCGTTCAGTCGTCGGGCCGGATGGATGTTCCGCGCTGGAGGTCTTCAGGATCCTGCCGCTTCGCTCCGGATAGAAGACCATAGAAGATGCCGCCTGGATGAAGACTTCAATCGGATGGAAGATCCTCTTCTGCCCCGCTTGGATGAAGACTTTGACCGGATCATGGACCTCTTCAGCCCCCCGCTTGGGCTTGGATCAGGACATCGGAGGAGCTCTTCAGAACGGATCGGTGAACCTGGATGGTGAAGACAAGGTAGGAAGATCTTCAGGGGCTTAGTGTTAGGTTTATTTAAGGGGGGGTTGGGTTAGATTAGGGGTATGTGGGTGGTGGGTTGTAATGTTGGGGGGGGGGGTATTGTATGTTTTTTTTTACAGGCAAAAGAGCTGAAATTCTTGGGGCATGCCCCGCAAAGGGCCCTGTTCAGGGCTGGTAAGGTAAAAGAGCTTTTACCTTTTTTAATTTAGAATAGGGTAGGGAATTTTTTATTTTGGGGGGCTTTGTTATTTTATTAGGGGGCTTAGAGTAGGTGTAATTAGTTTAAAATTGTTGTAATATTTTTCTTATGTTTGTAAATATTTTTTTATTTTTTGTAACTTAGTTCTTTTTTATTTTTTGTACTTTAGCTAGTTTATTTAATTGTATTTATTTGTAGGAATTGTGTTTAATTAATTTATTGATAGTGTAGTGTTAGGTTAATTGTAGGTAATTGTAGGTAGTTTATTTAATTAATTTATTGATAGGGTAGTGTTAGGTTTAATTATATCTTAGGTTAGGATTTATTTTACAGGTAAATTTGTTATTATTTTAACTAGGTAACTATTAAATAGCTATTGTACCTGGTTAAAATAATTACCAAGTTGCCTGTAAAATAAATATAAATCCTAATATAGCTACAATATAAATTATAATTATATTATAGCTATTTTAGGATTTATATTTATTTTACAGGTAAGTATTTAGCTTTAAATAGGAATAATTTATTTAATAAGAGTTAATTTATTTCGTTAGATTTAAATTATATTTAATTTAGGGGGGTGTTAGTGTTAGGGTTAGACTTAGCTTTAGGGGTTAATCCATTTATTATAGTAGCGGTGAGCTCCGGTCGTCAGATTAGGGGTTAATAATTGAAGTTAGGTGTCGACGATGTTAGGGAGGGCAGATTAGGGGTTAATACTATTTATTATAGGGTTAGTGAGGCGGATTAGGGGTTAATACATTTATTATAGTAGCACTCAGGTCCGCTCGGCAGATTAGGGGTTAATAAGTGTAGGCAGGTGTCGGCGACGTTGAGGGGGGCAGATTAGGGGTTAATAAATATAATATAGGGGTCGGCGGTGTTAGGGGCAGCAGATTAGGGGTACATAAGTATAACGTAGGTGGCGGTCGGCAGATTAGGGGTTAAAAAATTTAAATCGAGTGGCGGCGATGTGGGGGGACCTCGGTTTAGGGGTACATAGGTAGTTTATGGGTGTTAGTGTACTTTAGGGTACAGTAGTTAAGAGCTTTATGAACCGGCGTTAGCCCAGAAAGCTCTTAACTCCTGCTATTTTCCGGCGGCTGGAGTTTTGTCGTTAGAGCTCTAACGCTCACTTCAGAAACGACTCTAAATACCAGCGTTAGAAAGATCCCATTGAAAAGATAGGATACACAATTGACGTAAGGGGATCTGCGGTATGGAAAAGTCGCGGCTGAAAAGTGAGCGTTAGACCCTTTAATCACTGACTCCAAATACCGGCGGTAGCCTAAAACCAGCGTTAGGAGCCTCTAACGCTGGTTTTCACGGCTAACGCCAAACTCCAAATCTAGGCCTCAGTGTCCCCAAACACTGCCATTCTGTACATCAGGGGAATCTCAATATATTCTCCATTACACCAATAGAATACATTCCCCCTTCAAATTTATATAATAGGTACAATAGACTACGTCAACGTGAGACCTTTTGGATTTACCAATTGGGGACATTACATCCCAATGGTTTAAATATGAACATGGATTTAGTAGCTTTTTGCACATAATTAAGTACATAATAAAACACTGAATAAGAGTATCATCCCATTATAATATAATATAATATATAAAATTCTATATTTACACAAATGGATTAATATTAGATACAAATGTCCAATAAGTTTATGTTTATGTTCATAAATATCTAAATAACAAATATTCACAGAATTAAACACATAATAAATCATTGACACTGAGCACTTATATATATTTATGTTTTATGTCAAAAAAACCTTTTAGGACACATATATTAGAATACGTATCAATCACACTGAACTAATTATATAATATATTAAACGCATATATATAAAACACCTAAATATATACATATAAACAAATTAATTTTAGGATAGTAAATTAAAGAATTAATTATGTAGCACACTTCACTTTTAGACACTATATTATATTATATCATTGAATTATATTGTTACATTATTATTATATGTACAGGGAGTGCAGAATTATTAGGCAAGTTGTATTTTTGAGGATTAATTTTATTATTGAACAACAACCATGTTCTCAATGAACCCAAAAAACTCATTAATATCAAAGCTGAATAGTTTTGGAAGAAGTTTTTAGTTTGTTATTAGTTTTAGCTATTTTAGGGGGATATCTGTGTGTGCAGGTGACTATTACTGTGCATAATTATTAGGCAACTTAACAAAAAACAAATGTATACCCATTTCAATTATTTATTTTTACCAGTGAAACCAATATAACATCTCAACATTCACAAATATACATTTCTGACATTCAAAAACAAAACAAAAACAAATCAGTGACCAATATAGCCACCTTTCTTTGCAAGGACACTCAAAAGCCTGCCATCCATGGATTCTGTCAGTGTTTTGATCTGTTCACCGTCAACATTGCGTGCAGCAGCAACCACAGCCTCCCAGGCACTGTTCAGAGAGGTGTACTGTTTTCCCTCCTTGTAAATCTCACATTTGATGATGGACCACAGGTTCTCAATGGGGTTCAGATCAGGTGAACAAGGAGGCCATGTCATTAGATTTTCTTCTTTTATACCCTTTCTTGCCAGCCACGCTGTGGAGTACTTGGACGCGTGTGATAGAGCATTGTCCTGCATGAAAATCATGTTTTTCTTGAAGGATGCAGACTTCTTCCTGTACCACTGCTTGAAGAAGGTGTCTTCCAGAAACTGTCAGTAGGACTGGGAGTTGAGCTTGACTCCATCCTCAACCCGAAAAGGCCCCACAAGCTCATCTTTGATAATACCAGCCCAAACCAGTACTCCACCTCCACCTTGCTGGCGTCTGAGTCGGACTGGAGCTCTCTGCCCTTTACCAATCCAGCCACGGGCCCATCCATCTGGCCCATCAAGACTCACTCTCATTTCATCAGTACATAAAACCTTAGAAAAATCAGTCTTGAGATATTTCTTGGCCCAGTCTTGACGTTTCAGCTTGTGTGTCTTGTTCAGTGGTGGTCGTCTTTCAGCCTTTCTTACCTTGGCCATGTCTCTGAGTATTGCACACCTTGTGCTTTTGGGCACTCCAGTGATGTTGTAGCTCTGAAATATGGCCAAACTGGTGGCAAGTGGCATCTTGGCAGCTGCACGCTTGACTTTTCTCAGTTCATGGGCAGTTATTTTGCGCCTTGGTTTTTCCACGCGCTTCTTGCGACCCTGTTGACTATTTTGAATGAAACGCTTGATTGTTCGATGATCACGCTTCAGAAGTTTTGCAATTTTAAGAGTGCTGCATCCCTCTGCAAGATATCTCACTATTTTTGACTTTTCTGAGCCTGTCAAGTCCTTCTTTTGACCCATTTTGCCAAAGGAAAGGAAGTTGCCTAATAATTATGCACACCTGATATAGGGTGTTGATGTCATTAGACCACACCCCTTCTCATTACAGAGATGCACATCACCTAATATGCTTAATTGGTAGTAGGCTTTCAAGCCTATACAGCTTGGAGTAAGACAACATGCATAAAGAGGATGATGTGGTCAAAATACTCATTTGCCTAATAATTCTGCACTCCCTGTATTTTTATTTTGTCTCTTACACTATAAATCTGTTCACACTGAGAATAACAAACTTGCACATACCGCTAGGATAGTTGAATTTACAAGTGAAGATAAGGGCTAACCAACGACATATAATGTAGTTGTTGTGTATAAGGGCACGATCGATGTGGAGGAATAACAGTGATAATATATGTGTGTGTTTAGCATATCGGTTCTGATGACTAGCATCTACTTTGTTTATGCATTTACAATTACTCCTATCAGAACAGATCTAGGATGCTGACGTATCCCCAATCAAACATAGATAGAAAGGAGGTGTGACACTATGTCAGATGAAAACCTCCTATGGCTACTGGATACGTCATTCCTAGGGACAACAATAGGAGAGAGCTAACAACACATACCCACCGGAGACGTTGTCCTTAGTAACACCTATGACAATCGGACACGTCAGTGTATAGTAAAAGTTTGAATAATCGAATGCACAACAAGACAGTTATCGTATATATTTTATATTTTATATTTTTTATTTTGCATAATGAAACCATGTAGAAATAAATCTATGAAACAATAGATGTACGTTTTTAAAAAAACCTCGAGAGGGAAGTTATATTTTGAACTGAGACGCATAGCGCTTATAATTATGTAAACACTTGTGAGAGCGCCATTACAGAGGATAATACTTTCTGACCAAGTGAGCTAAGATAAAAAAGGTAGGATGAGGATCGATCTGATAATGGGGACCGGAACTGAATGTAAATATTGATTTTGTTTTCTACCGGTTATTAAATGTTTAACTGCTGGAACATTTCCAATGTATTTCTCAATATGCTATAAATTGTTTATAGACAAATGTATAATGGGATATTACTGTATATGATGTGTACCTGTGGGATCATAGGAGTACAGGGGATATTATTGTATTAACATAGATGTGACACAATGTTATTTACAAACACCTGACAGTAATGTGATTAATTAAGAGAAACCAGTGTGTGTTTGTTAAACAGCCATTTTTATTGGTTAGTACAGGGTATATTAAGTAGCAAGATTTGTATAGTTTTATTCAGCCTGAGGAAACAGTACATGATACTGAGAAACGCGTTGCTGTGTTTTTAATGTGTTTAAATAAACACTTTTATTGATACAAACTTGCTACATTGCTTCTTATTTGCATATCCCTGTTTGGATTAACTCTCCAAGTGCTGGAGGAGTTATAGTGCCTTTCCTGCACCCATACACCTTAACGTTGCTGGTGACTACTATCCTGGCTGCTGAGAGCTTTAGCCTGAGAGGAGAGTTTACCGGACAACTCTGAGGTTCCGGTTTGCCCAGTCAGCACCACATCTTGGTGCTTCCTAACACGTGAGTGCATTTGAGCTACAACTTTGAATTTGGTATACCAAACGGAATTATGCTATGTGGCGCCTTCTCTGTTTCTTTATAGATTAATTTGTTGTGGACGGCCTTATACATCGAGGAGAGCTGCCTTACATCCCCATAACTATTGGGGACTCTGATAGATCTTTTTGGACTTTTGAATTTGTCTATTGGGACACTATCATTTATACAGGTTCTTTTTTCTGTAACCTTCTATATTTTATATGCTTGTATGCCCATACAAATGTGATATTACTTTCTGATAATAATATATTAAGAACTGTGTTTATCATCATCCTTGTATATCTAGTTACTTGGCATATTCAGATAGCGCCCCTATTTTATATATAATATTGTATCGCACATACCTTTTAATTGGGTGTGTATATATATATATATATATATATATATATAATTTAAAACTTTTTAATATAACTATCCAAAGCACCAAACTCCTACCAGCGCAACTAGCTCCCGTGTCTTTCTCTCTAGAGGTGATCACAGGTAAAGAGAGCAGATGCAAAATGTTATTTTTCTAGACAAAGGTTGGATTACCAAAGCAATGCACTTGTTATGGCATGCTTTTCGTCGAATCTGACATTAGTTGGCAGCGCAAACTTAAGTACGGTCGAAAAGAGCGACTGTGCGCAACACGCTATCCTTTTGAATGGAAACCTGGTTCTAAAATGGAGCCGAAATTTACATTTATCTATCGCCCGCTTCGGTAGCTTACGGCTCCAATTTTTATGGCTCAATAGAAGTTTCTATAAAATATATATAGTTGTTTTATATCTTATAAATGTGTAACTTATACAATCCAGAACTAGTGAATATTTTCACTATGGGATTATGCTATGTAATTATATATATATATATATATATATATATATTTATATATATATATATATATATATACAGTCGTATGCAAAAGTTTAGGCACCCCTGACAATTTCCATGATTTTCATTTATAAATAATTGGGGGTTTGGATCAGCAATTTAATTTTGATCTATCAAATAACTGAAGGACACAGTAATATTTCAGTAGTGAAATGAGGTTTATTGGATTAACAGAAAATGTGCAATATGCATCAAAACAAAATTAGACAGGTGCATAAATTTGCGCACCCCAACAGAAATATTGCATCAATATTTAATAGAGCCTCCTTTGGCAGAAATTATAGGCTCTAGATTCTTCCTATAGCCTGCAATGAGTGTCTGGATTCTGGATGAAGGTATTTTGGACCATTCCTCCTTGCAAAACATCTCCAGTTCAGTTAGGTTTGATGGATGGCAAGCATGGACAGCCCGCTTCAAATCACCCCACAGCTTTTCAATTATATTCAGGTCTGGGGACTGGGATGGCCATTCCAGAACATTGTACTTGTTCCTCTGCATAAATGCCATATATTTTGAGCAGTGTTTTTGAAATATCCAGCCCCGGCGTAATTTCAACTTTGTGACTGATTCCTCAACATTATTCTCAAGTATCTGCTGATATTGAGTGGAATCCACGCGACCCTCAACTTTAACAAGATTCCCAGTACCGGCACTGGCCACACAGCCCCACAGCATGATGGAACATCCACCAAATTTTACTGTGGGTAGCAAGTGTTTGTCTTGGAATGCTGTGTTCTTTTGCTGCCATGCATAACGCCCCTTGTTATGACCAAATAACTCAATCTTTGTTTCATCAGTCCACAGCACCTTCTTCCAAAATGAATCTGGCTTGTCCAAATGTGCGTTTGCATACTTCAAGCGACTCTGTGGCTGTGTGCAGAAAAGGCTTCTTCCGCATCACTCTCCCATACAGCTTCTCCTTGTGCAAAGTGTGCTGAATTTTTGAACGATGCACAGTGACACCATCTGCAGCAAGATGATGTTGTAGGTCTTTGGAGGTGGTCTGTGGCTGTTTTTGACCGTTCTCACCATCCTTTGCCTCTCCAATATTTTACTTGGCCTGCCACTTCTGGCCTTAACAAGAAATGTGCCTGTGGTCTTCCATTTCCTCACTATGTTCCTCACAGTGGACACTGACAGCTTAAATCTCTGTGATAGCTTTTAGTAGCCTTCCCATAAACAATAATGTTGAACAATCTTTGTTTTCAGGTCATTTGAGAGTTGTTTTGAGGCCCCAATGCTGCCACTCTTCAGAGGAGAGTCAAAGAGAACAACAACTTGCAATTGGCCACCTTAAATACCTTTTCTCATGATTGGATGCACCTGTCTATGAAGTTCAAGGCTTAATGGGCTCACCAAACCAATTGTGTGTTTCAATTAATCAGTGCTAGGTAGTTACAGATATTCAAATCAACAAAATGACAAGGGTGCCCAAATTTATGCACCTGTCTAATTTTGTTTTGATGCATATTGCAAATTTTCTGTTAATCCAATAAACCTCATTTCCCTACTGAAATATTCCTGTATCCTTTAGTTATTTGATAGATCAAAATTAAATTGCTGATCCAAACACCCAATTATTTATAAATGAAAATCATGGAAATTGTCAGGGGTGCCTAAACTTTTGCATACGACTGTATATATATATATATATATATATATATATATATATATATATATATATATATATATATATATATATATATAAATAAAAGAAAATAAATGTAAAAGCCCTTTGTCCCTGTTACAGACATTTTAAATACATTTAAAAAAAATGTTTCACTTTTATTCGCAGGAAATTCCGGTTATTTGTGCTATTAGTGGTTTTTCTTAACAATCAATAACCCACAATGTCACAAGCTGGGAAAGTAAAATAATGTGCATAGAAGGACATACGGGGCTAGATTTAGGGCTAATTCATCACATGCTCACATATGAGCAAATTTGCCCTTTTGCGGGTGTACGATAAATAACCAGCCATTACAAGTGGCTAGTTATTGCTACAGAGAGCCCGAGGTAGCAATTATCAATCCAAAAATTAACCTTTGGTTAATTTTCTAAATGTCACGCAATTACTCCCAAAAATGTAGTGTTATAAAAAAAAAACTGCACTAAGGAGTTTTTGGGGGCTAAAGTTGTCAGCTGTGGGGTGTGAAAAGTGCCTTTACATTGCAGTCTACGAGAACTGTGTGTTCCCAGCAAATATATATATATATATATATATATATGTACAGTATATACACATGTTAACACATAAATATATATGTATATAATCATATACATATATATTTATATATTTTTATATTTGTTGCCTATCGCTGTGCGACTCACCCCCTTCACTGCGCTAGTGAGACACTGCATGAGAACGAGGCTCCCGTTGGAGCCTATGGAAGCGCTTCTGTGCAATGTGAAGGAGAGTTCACGCTTGAATTGCACCTAACTAAAAAATTATACTTTGTGCTCCACTTGTAATTTGTAATCTTGTAATGAGGTATCTGGACCCTCACAGTTAAGTGCTATAGATAGATCTCTTTTGGTCACCATTTTTCTTTTTCTTTTTAATTAAAAAGTGGTACAGTAAGAAGGGGACATGCTCTGGAGTTCCGGAGGAGGAGCCTGTGCATGAGGCTGTGCTGCACAAGCTCTGTTCATCTCCTTCATGCAATTTACCTTGGCGTTAGAATACGCGCCAGGTGCCCTAGCAGCCGTGGGGGAACATTGTAACCAGCTGAGACATTGCCGGAGGAACTCACACAGCATTGCTACAACCTAGCGCTACAAACTACCATACGGTGTGTTAGACCCCACAAAGACAATCCCGTAGAGAGGTCACACACAGGACAGGATATCGAGAGGCAGTCCCCCCCTCCCACCGGTGCTGCGTGAGGGGGGTAGACAGCCTGGAAACACCACAGAAGGCATCATCGGAACCTTGACATCTCCCTTCCCCCCCCCCCCCACCAGGGCTACAGTTGGGGGTTAAAGGGTAGGGATTAAGGACAAGCTAATAACTCTGAAAAACTTATCTTGCTCACCAGATCAAGTGGGTTGCTTTTCTGCCGCTCTGAGATACAGAATACTCGCTCTCCAGCTGGGTCCTGTGCGGCGCACATACCTGTCGCAGGTCAGTGGGCGAGCACAAGTAGGAGGTGGAGACAGGGCAGCACACGGCCGGGGTCGACGGAGAATCGGCGGCTTGCCGTACTGGAGTGAAGGCTGCTGTTTGAAAGAAGGCTGTTCCCTGGGAACTGTGTCAAGCTGCTGAGACGCGCTGTTGCTGTTTTCACCGGTAAAGCGTGCAGACACACTGTGCACGCCTCACTTTCTGCAAGGAGTTGGCTTCCAGACTGGGGGGGCACAAGACATCGCTTTAGGCACGGCCTCAAGCAGCGGTGAAGTAGTTGGTTAATCTACCCATCACGACCCTGAGAAGCCGCAACTATACTGTATGAAACTTTCATTTAGCAAACGGTACTGTCTACTATTATTGCTGCACTAATTCCCTTAATCTGACCCCAACGCTTATTAACCCTCATCTGACTTTGCTTTAAACAAGAATGCTAAAGACTGTTTCACACTAACAGAGCTTACCCATTAGTGGTGTGTTTTATTACCCTAACACAACGGACAGGACTTACTTCTTGTAAAGAAATAACTCTCAGATTATGGGGGTTTAAAATACTGTTCTAACAACATCTAAAGCTATGGTGAATGTCTGGACATATTAAGTACCTGGAGCTAAGGGAATTGCATGCAAATAGCCTAAAGCACCCTAAGTAAAAAAGAACTCATTGTGTCTAGTACTGGCTATTAATGTACTAATTGCTTTAGAAAAAAAATATCTTATCTGACACATAAGGCTGATTAATTTTCTTTTGACTTTGCTATAAATAATGTGCTAAAGTTTGCTTTATACTAATAGGACTTGGTCAAAGTTTGTATGTCCCAATAGGCACATTGTATTATTAGCTTACAATCAGAAGGGCAGTACATAGCCTACACTAACAGCTATTAACCCTTATATGCTAAAGCTTATTGCATGCTATATAACCTCAAGGTAGTAATATATTTAAAGAGTTATTATATGCTGTTATTTTACTAGGGGGCATTAATATTCCATGGTAAAATAGTTAAAGTCTTAAAGTCAACAAACTAACTAAGATTCTTAAGTAAGTCATAAAGGTACCTAGTTGCGTTACCTACTATACTTTTGATTAAAAAGTATCTAGATCTACTATTCCCAAGGGGTGCTAGCCTTGTCACCTTCTGGGAGTTGCACAAATAAGAAAATTCACAAACAAAAATGTATTTGTAAACAAAAGAGGGTTACGGCTACTATGTAAACTTAAACTTCTCTGTAGAGCATTAATAAGCAAAGGTACTAATTATTAGGTATAAGCCCAGACACTGAGGCTTAGTTATTTTTACAAGAAGAGGGACCAGGTAATTGAGAGCTGATCTACACCTATTACGATCTTAGTTCAGTTTAAAGTTGGTTAGTTTTCCTAACTGCCACTGCAGGTTATGCAAATGTTCTCTTTCTTAACTTTTGAAGAGATAATCTCTTGTTCTCTGGGATTGTGAACCCCTGGCTTTAACACTGTTATTTTTTAGACACTTTTTCACTTAAGGGTTTCCCTCCTTCTCCCTCCCCCCCCCTTTTTTTTTTTCTTCTCCTCCTTCTTCTCACCCTTCCTCACTTGCACCCCTTCACTCCACTCCCCACAATTACTTACCTCCACTTCCCACTCTTTTTCCTTCTTCCCCCTTCCTTCCCCCTCCCTCTTTTTTTTTTCCCCCACTGATTGCTCCACAAATTATTTTTTTTCTTTTCCTAATTGATCACTCACTTATGGATAAATTCCTAAACTCACCTGCACAAATTAAAAACTTTTCACCAACCATGGCTTCCAGACCCAGAGACAAGAGGAATAAAAACACAACTGAAACTACAGTTGAATTACATTCAGAACCTGATCTCACCACAAAATCAAAAGAGGCTATCAACTCACAAATAATCGTAAAAGATATTTTTAGAAGCTCTGAACTCCAAATTTGAATCACTCAGAATGGAAATAAAGCAAGATCTACACACACTATCGATGGAAGTTAAGCAATTCTCAACAAGTATTCAAGAAGTAGAGCAAAGGGTGTCTGATCTTGAAGATCATTCGGTCACACATGACACTAAATTGCAGGCACACTCTTTAACTCTTTAGGTGTTGCAGAATAAGATTGAGGACCTAGAAAATAGGTCTCGAAGAAATAACATTAGAATAATTGGGGTCCCAGAAACTTTTCAGAGTGCAGATCTAGTGCAGTTTGCAGCTGAAACTCTACCTCAACTCTTAAAGATCCCCCAAGAAATTTGCCCCTAATGGTTGAGCGAGCCCACAGATTGGGGAGACTTCCCCTATCAAATGGTGATAGAATAAGGCCTAGACCTATAATTGTGAAATATTTGAACTTTCAGGATAAGATCAAGGTCATGCAATTCTCCTGCAAGAATGCTCCTATCCTATTGGATGGGAACAAAATTTTAGTATTCCAAGATTTTGCCTACGAAACTTCCCTGAAAAGAAGGGAGCTCTCCCCAATTTGTGGCCGGATGATCAAGGAGGGCCTTGCTGCAACGGTTATTTACCCAGCTAGGTTGAAAGTAGAATTCCAGGGCCAGACGTACCTCTTTGATGCTGCCCCAGAGACAGAAAAGTTCTATGTAGAAAAAATTGCTAAGTAATATGAGTTATTTGGTTTAATTGTCTGGTAGACTAAATTTGAGTTGTTTGATGATTTTGTCAACATATAATTGTTACGTGTATTCGGTGTTTTTTACTATTTTCACTAATATTCTTCAGGCTCTAATATTGAGTAAACAATGTCACAGATGCTGGGGGTGCGGGGAGAATATCAAGGGGTTTTTTTTCTTCCTCTCTCTCTCTCTCTCTCTCTCTCTCTCTCTCTCTCTCTCTCTCTTTCCCCCTCTTTAGAAGGGAACAGTAAGAAAAAGGGGCTAAAGAATGTCTAACACAAAAAGGTTGACTTTATCTTCCTGGAATGTTGGAGGGGTCTTAACTCCAATGAAACGGAAGATGATAATCTCTCAATTAAGGAAACTCAATTCTGATATTGCATTCATACAGGAGACACATTTAAATGCAGAAGAATCTTTAAAGTTAAAATTTTCATGGGTAGGTGAAATGTTTTTTACACCAAGTATAGGCAGAAAGAGGGGCGTAGCCATTTTGCTAGGTAAAAAAACCCGTATGAAATTTTATTAGAATACAAAGATCCAGAAAGTCGAATCCTGATCCTAAAAATTAGAATGGCCGGCTCCATCTTCACGCTATGCAATTTACATGCCCCGAATAACCTTGAAAGAAGTTTTTGGGAATTTCTACAAAATAAAATATTACAAATAGGTGAAGGCTACATAATTGTAGCAGGGGACTTTAATATGACCCCTAGGGCCCAGATAGATAGGCTTAGGCAAAAATCCATTAAAAGTATGGCTAAAAGAGATAAGCTTGAAGGCAAAATGTTTAAAATTCTATTTAAAAACCTAGCCCTTAAAGATATTTGGAGAACTCAAAACCCGGACCAAAGGGAGTTTACATGTAAGGCTAAGAGTGTAAGATCCTTTTCCAGAATTGACCTATTCCTAGTAAGCGAGAATTTATTAAGAATTGGGATTACATCAAAAATATCGTAAATCACTATTTCTGATCATGCTCCATTCATATTAAAAATACCACTAAATGAAAAAAAGTCTACTACACGACGATTTTTTCCCCTAAATTTTTAATAAAAAATATAAAATTCAGGAAATGGCTGATAACCAGAATGAATGAATTCTTTACTTTAAATGCTGCTACTGTTAACAATCCAAATATATTATGGGAAGCTGGTAAGGCTGTAATGAAGGGGGAAATTATTGCGTATATGGTTGATTATAAGCGGAAGGCGGCTCTTCGGGAGAACGAAGTTTTGAGAGCACTTACTAACAGTTATAGTAAATATTTATCCCAACCAACATCAATAAACTGGAGGAGGTACGCCTCTGCTTAGAGAGAGAGAGATAACTTTCTATTGCATGTTGCAATTCAAGAGGATTATAAAATGAGAGCTAAATTTTATAGGCATGGAAATAAGGCAGGAAAATTATTGGCAAATTTAGTTAGGAATGCACAAGGAAGCTCTACTATCGATTTACTCTTAGAACAAGGAATACTACTTCAAAACCCGAGGGAAATTATTGATGCCTTTTTCATCTACTATAGAGATCTCTATTCATACAGGGAATCAGATGAAGAAGTCTCAGAACTCTTCTGGGAAGGACTTGACCATCCAGTTCTAAATGAGGAAGCAGTGAGTAAAATTAATGCCCCTATTTCTGAGCAAGAAATCACCCTGGCAATTAAAGAAGCTCGTTTGGATAAATCACCTGGCCCAGACTCTCTCCCTAATGAGTTTTACAAGCTCCTTGCCCCTACTATAACCCCCTACTTAAGAAAAGTATTTAATTATTTCTTTATCAGTAACAAATCTATTGCTATGTCTTTTACAGCATCTATTACAACATTAATTTTGAAACCGGGGAAAGATCCCTTGAAAAAAGAGTCATATAGACCTATAGCATTACTTAACTCGGACTACAAGTTATTATCATCAATTTTAGCTAAAAGACTTCAAAAAGTGATTGGGGATCTTATTAATAAAGACCAGGCGGGTTTTATATCTAGGTGCAATTTAGCAGCCAAGATTAGAGAATTATGCTTAGTTCTTGATTACTTTTATAACTGTCGGGAAACCACAATCCAAGATCAATCTGACATAGCAATAATTGCACTAGACGCAGAAAAAGCGTTCGATTCGGTCTTCCATCAGCACATTATTAACTCTTTACTGCGATTTGGTTTTAAGGATAATTTTCCTCTTTTTATTAATAATCTTTGTACCAAGTCCACAACCAGATTGATTATTAATAAACTGTAATCCAATCCAATTAATCTACAAAGGGGCACAAGACAGTGGTGTCCCCTGTCACCACTTTTATTTGACTTAGCGATTGAGCCATTGGCCCTCAGAATCAGACAGAGGATACAAGGGATAAGAATTGGCTCAGTGGAACCAAAAGTTGCTCTATATGCTGATGATGTGTTAATTTATATGTCTAATACAGCAGTTAATATTCTGAGATTGATCTCGATAACTAATGCATTTGGATCCTTTTCAGGCTATAAGCTGAATGTTTCTAAGTCAGAGTTAATGTGGGTGAGGAAGAACGAGGCTTCAATTGATAATATACCTTTTAAGGAAGTTTTGACTCATCTTAAATATTTAGGGATCTATATTTCAACAAACCCACAAGAATGGTATAATCTTAATATCCCTCCCATTTTAGCTAGAATTAAAGAATATATGTTAAGCTGGCAAAATCTTCCAATATCTTTATCGGGGCGTATTGCTCTGTTTAAGATGGTTCTATTACCTAAAATTCTTTATCCTCTTCAAAATATTCCAGTGATTCTGAAAGTTAGAGATTGGAAAAGTTTAAACAGGGCACTGCGATACTTTATCTGGAAGTGCAAGAGACCTCGAATTTCTTTAAACAAACTCCACCTTCCTAAAAAGTATGGCGGAATGGCTCTCCCGGATCTTAATAAATATAACCTGGTTTTCCTCTCACATATCGCAATAGATTGGATCCTAAATAAGGATTATTTCACTAATAATAGTTTGGAGAGAAGTATCATATTTCCTTATAATCCTTCAGCTTTAATTCACTGCCTGTCACAATTAATCCTGAAAAAAGTGAGAGGTATTCAATCAATATATAAGGTCATACAAGCCTGGAAAAAATTAGGGCGCAAACTAGATATTGTATTTCAAACCTGGCAGAGTAAGGGTCTCCTCTTTATGTCTCAATTTATAGAACAAGGTACTGCATCAGTTAAAACCTTTGAAATACTGAAACAGGAATTTGATATAAGCAATAAAGATTTTTTTGCTTATCTTCAAGCCAGACATTACTTATTTTCGTTAATTCAGAAGTTCGGATGGTCATGGTCATGGGGGAAGTTAGATAATTGGCCCATCCTGGCTAAAAACAAATTATCTTCTATATCGTGCTGGTATGATCTGTTTATAAGTCAAGATGGAGTACTTAATCTTCAACAGATAACACAAAAGTGGAACCTATTAGTACCAGATCTAGACATTGAGGTAGAAAAGGTGGAAAAATCTATAGCCATTGTAGCCCAGACTACACTATCTACAAACTGGAGGGAGTCACATATTAAGCTACTTTATAGAACATATTATACCCCGCTTAAAGGGTTTAAATGGCACAATTATGAATTTAATGTATGTCCTAAGTGTTCTCTTCCGGCTGCGGATATAGTTCATATGATATGGTCTTGCCCGAGGATCAGGCAATTATGGAAAAAGGTAGAATTCTGGCTAATTAATGTATTAAAGCTTCCTACTTTCTCTCTCTCATTGGCAGTGGTGGTATTCCTTGTAGAACCTTCAACTAATCTAGATAAAAAAAAAAATTAGGAATGGGGCAATTCTGGCAACGAGAAATTTAATTTTTGGAAAGTAGAGAGACTCCTCAATACCTAGTATTCAAGAAATTAAAAACTTTATGAAAAAGCAATGTATTATTGAGGAAATGGATGTTTCCTTAACATCGGAAAAGGAAGTGATTTCATTTTTAAAAAAATGGTCGGCTTTTATTAAAATATTTACTCCAGAAGAAATAAACCAACTAATATATCCTTTTAGATACTCAGAAATAGTTCTATTAGGTCTCTGGTAACAGCTGGATCCTGAATATTTTTCAAGTTTCTCCTAAATTTTCCTCCCTTCTTCCCTTTCTTTCACCCTTTTTTTTTTTTTTTTTTTTCCTTTTCCCTCTTTTCCTTCTCCTCCCTCTTCTTCTCCCCGCACCCCTTTCTTTACTCAGATCAAATAGGTTCTGTTGAGTAGACACTATCTATCAGCTAGTCTGAAGATATAAGATGCAGAATATTATTAATAAATAATAGAAAACAAGAGGCTTTAATTATTGTTTTATTTTTTGTTTAATTTAGATAAAAAATATATAATGTCTTGGCATATTTTCGATAGATTTTGGATGATGCATGATTAATGCTTGCCAGTTTTCCTGTTATTGGTTCTGGTTTTTCTTTTTGTCTGTATTTCCTTGTACTTATGATCTGATTTCATTATTGTACACGATTGTATTTCATTTTGCCTCAATAAAAATAATATATATAAAAAAAAAAAAAGTGGTACAGTAATATAGATTTATTTTGAGGTACATACATAGTATATCAATAATACATTATTTATCATATTTGATAGATGTGTGGGTGTTATTTTCATGCACATTTATTTTTTGTTTTTATTTAAGATTTACCACAGACAGGTGATTGCATTTTGAACAAATAATTTATTTATTTAATTGATTAATTGTTTGGTCCATCATTACAAGTCTATAGGGGATTTTAAAATGTGTGTAACCGATTGAAACCATAACATACTGTAGGTTCTATTATAAGCTGCTAAATTGGAGGCGGGGCTAGCTTTTGAACTAAGAGGCTGTGCATGTCGAGAGCTCCCACACTTTAGCAAATTTCCTCGATAAAATTTAAACTTTTCCACTCCCAAAAGTTATCAAAACTACTTGCTAACAGTCCCACAACTATTCCTGGTAAAAAAAAGTGGAGAAGGAAGAAAAATCGGTACGACTGGAGGCTCCTGACGAAGCAGTCAGCTCCGGCTAGCCGCCCCACATCAGGCTACAACTTAAGGAGAACGTCAGTGAACAGAGGCTTGTCTTCACTTCTTCATTTCTTTGCGGGGCCACCTACCCCCTTTCGGCTGTTAGAAGACATCACTCCGGAGGGTCGGGGCTCCGCTCCGGAGGACTGCGGTGGCGATCTTAGGGAGGCGGAGAGAGGTGGGGGATAGAGACCTCGGCTTGGATTAGGGGGTAAAGGCTCCACACGACCAGACCACACTCCAGCAGGGTAGTATTCCCCAGCATTTTTGAGACCGGCACACATTGGTCTCTCTACCGGTCACCTTCTACAGACTGGGGGGAGGTTTCTTGCTCCGGAACCAGATTAGTCCTGCTGTGGCGCGAAATTCCGCCATTTTACCTGCGGCCTATTTCGGCCTCCAACTTCACCGGATCCAGCAGGCTGAAAGAGGAACATTCACAACCAATACCGGGTGAAGGGAGGTAAGAGTCTCCATTTAATTCTCCCCAGCCCACACAGTACAATAACTAAGAATAAGGTCCCCCATAACTGTGCCTTCTAACACCACGCTGAACCTGCTACAAAGATCAGTCTGATCCGGTCCGGTTGTCCCTAGACTCAGCTAAGCCAGAAACAGTAAAATATCAAAAGATTTGGGGACTCCTAGCATAACGGACAGTAACAGCATTTAAAACAACTTTACTCCAAACTCCTGCAGCAAGGAGTGTCTGCCAATTAAAGAAATTACTCTGAGATAGAGCAGGCACATTAAAAACAGACTGGCAAATCTGTATTACACCCATCTAAGCAGAGGCATTTACAGTACACAGCCTGATGTGATCTTTATGCACACTTGTCAGCTCTTTACTGTTTTGATGTTTATTTAAATTCTTACGGTTCCTCTCCACATTAACCCTTGTTAGAAACAACATCTTTACCCCCTAAGCCTGAGGTAACAGCTCATGTGGTTGTGCTTTAGGAGTCACATTAGGGGCACTACTAGAGGGACAGGAGTTTTCAGACAGAGGAACTGCTGCAGCCGGATACAAAGATTATAGACCCCCCCCCCACTCCTTACTATTTGTTTATAATCCTTGCAATAATGACACATTAAGCATGATGAAGTGAGGGAAAAATGGACCAGATATCTATCTCCTAATCCATATACTGCAACTATCACTCAACTCTTAGCCAATGCTACTTTATTAGAAGCCTCATTCTAACAGTCTCACCCCTGAGCAGTCCATTTCACTAAAGCCATCCATTATTTTATCTTACCTACTCTCTCTCGGTCCTCTACCTTTTTACACAATGAAAAACAAAACACAAACAGTCAAGGAGTGTTTGTCTAAGTCTCAGCTTAAGCAGAAGCAGTTGAACAGAGACACCCCCACACAAGGAGAAACTCCAAATTCGAGTATGACTGAGCTGTCAGAGTCTCTTCCCTCTGTCACACAAAACAAGGAGCTACTCTCTCAAATCAAAACTCTATTCCAAGAAGAATTGAAGTCGGCGTTGTCTGACTTACGCTAGGACATTAAGGAAATTGGCACTCGCACTGCAGAATTGGAGGAAAGAACAGATGTAATCGCGGAAGAAATTCCACATATACAGAAAAATATCTCAGACCATGCAGAATATATACACAGATTAGAGGAGCAAATCGAAGATCTCGAGAACAGATCTCGCAGATCCAACCTACGTATACGAAATTTGCCAGAATCTTACAAAAATTTGAATGAATCTATGACAACACTGTTCCACCAATTAGTCCCAGATATAGAATTAGATAAACTCCTGATGGACAGGGTTCATAGAGCCCTCACCAAACCTCAACAGTCCACTACAAGAGACATTGTCCTTAAACTTCACTACTTCCACATTAAAGAACTTATCCTTAAAGCGGCTAGACAACAACCAACGATTAATTTTGAGGGCCATACAATTCAAATATTTGCAGATGTTGCTCCAATCACACTAAGGAAGAGGAGAGATCTTAAACCTATCACAATGGCCCTCACAAAAGCCCAGATAAAATACAGGTGGAACTTCCCCTTCAAGATGGCGTTTACACACGCTAATGTTAACTACACCTGCTCCAACCTGGATGAAGGCTCATCTATTTTACGTCGCCTGGGGATACCATTTGAGTCTCCTCAAACTTCCTCCAATAAGATCCCCCAGAGAAAATCAATACAAAAAGAATGGACTCCTGTTGGTCATTCTAAAAAACAAAGAAAATTAAAGAACACCTCAAACAACCATTCGGATTCTGAGTCACTTCCGGAAGAAGAGTTCCCACCAACTTGAAGAAACAAACAGATCCAGAGGAGTGTCTTGATTGAACTGCTTTGGTTTAATGGCGGAGGATCTGTGGTAGTCAGATTCTCCAAATTTACAGTGGCCTACCCGTTTCATTTAATATGACTTTTGTTTTCTTAGAAACATTTAGTTAAATTTTAATATATTTGTATGTTTGGGTTAGGCCTCACTTCTGCCTAACTCAGGGGTTGACATAGTTATAGCTGTGATAGCTGTTATCGTTAAAGTTATGGTTATGAATAATATTATTTCTACAACTGTTATCTCTGCATCAAATCCATCCCCTCCCCTCCTTATTTTCCCTGTACTAGATTAAGATACAGAAAGGTTCACCCAAACCATATTCATCACCCCTTCCCCTCCCCTCTTGTCCCTTTTCCCTCACCTGCCCTTATCCCATCCCAACCTCCCTTCCTGCTTCCGGTCATACGGGATGTGGTACCGGAGCTAATAATATATTGCAGATAACGGGGAGTCCTCTCAACACTCATCTATCCCCTCCCACCTTCCCCTTACCATATTCCCTACTAATTCATGATTAGGAGATACTGCTATAAATGTTCTTTAAGGGTCCAGTACCCTCCACTTAAGTGAATGTTTCCCTGGCTAGGGATATTAATATTAAGTTTAAAGCTATTTCGCTTAGAATTATCTATGTACTATTTTTTTCAGGCATGTTATAAGTTTACCATGATCAATCCTCTTGTACCATCTTTTATAATACATAATACCTCTCGTTACACAGATGGCTCAGATGTTCCAGATACCCTTTCTTGGTGGGGGTCTTTGCCCTCTCACCCTGGTAATCTGATTTTGGTTCTCCTCTGGTTCGAGGTAAGTCCCGGCTCTCTCCTAGTGATACCCACCCCTACCAATCTATCAGACTTATTCCATCTATGTGTCACATATAGGGGTCCAGCTGATAATGTTACCTTTACGTTTTTTAAATGTCTATAAAGCTCCTCTCACATAATGTTAGGGGACTCAATTCGGATATCAAAAGGAAGAAGGCTATCACTACTTATAAGTCACTACATGCCCATATAGTTATGTTACAAGAAACCCATTTCACTAGGGACTCTACTCCAAAGTACTGGGACAAATCATACCCAATACAATATCACGCTATTAGTGGGAAAAAGAAATGTGGGGTTTCTATACTGTTACATTCCTCCTTAAATGTCAAAGAGGAGGAAGTCATTAGAGACAGAGAAGGAAGATTTGTATTAATTAAGGGCTTAATCCAGAACACCCCGATACTTATTGTTAATGTTTATGCCCCCAACGAACACCAGACACCCTTCCTGACAAAATTGAGTAAGTTATTGACCCAATGGAAAAGACATAAGATCATAATGGGAGGTGACTTCAATTTATCACTCGACCAGACCTTAGATAGGACTACAAATAGGGGACTACAGAGTAGGCCTTCCCACTCATCCATTAATATCCTGAGAGATTTTGCTCTAGATCACAATTTGATTGACAGTTGGAGATCCTTAAACGAGAGGGTCAGAGATTACACTTATTTCTCTCCAATGCATCACACTCAATCTAGACTAGACTATATATTCATTAGTCAGATTCTGGTCCCTCTTTTACTGTCTGCAAAAATTCTAAATTGTCCTTGGTCAGACCACTCTATGGTGGAAGTTACCATCTCTGGAGTCCTAAACCCCAACAGAACAAAATCGTGGTCCCTTAATGCTAATCTCTTACAAGACGCCTTAATCTCACAAACAATTAGGGAACACATAGTAGAATTCATTAGACTTAATTTGGGTAGTACTTCCAATCCAACATATGTCTGGGGGGCACTCAAAGCCTACATTAGAGGTAGTTTGATTTCTGAATCGAGCAAACGAAACAAACAGTTTAAAGCTAAATTGACACAACTGCAGGCTGAAGCCAATACACTACGGATTCAGACCACAGACAACCCCAGTAGGAAAAAAAGAACGAAACTGAAAGCTATAAATGATGAGATAAACAAACTACTGAACAAAGAGGCAGTCAGATCCATAAAACAAATAGATACTCACTACTATATTCACGGGAATAAGCCAGACAAAATGCTAGCTAATAAGCTTAAAGAAATAACCAGAAGTACTACAGTTCCACAACTCCTACTACCAGATAATACAAACACTAACGATCCCCTTCAAATTGCCAACACTTTTGCCGACTTCTTTCATAATCTCTATAATCTCTCCACACACCATGACGCAACAGACAGAACCAAAGACATAAATACATTCCTGAACTCAAACCCACTCCCGACAATCACTGAGGCTGAACGCTCCAGTTTAAACGCCCCCATATCGCCGATGGAAATAAAACACACCATAAAGAATATAAAGAGCTCTAAAACGCCTGGTCCGGATGGATACTCTGGCATTTTCTATAAAACATTTTTAGATGAAATAGCTCCCCTGCTTTCTCAGATGTATAACTCTATCATGCAAAAAAAAGAAATTCCCAGAGAAATGCTCATGGCCAGAATAGCAGTGATCCCGAAGCCAGGAAAGAATGTGCAGCATTGTCAAAACTATAGACCAATTTCTCTGATAAATCAAGATGTTAAAATCCTCACAAAAATTTTGGCTAACAGACTTAACCCTATCCTTGAGAGATTAATCCATCCGGATCAGGTAGGATTTATTAGAAATAGGGAGGCCCCAGACAATACACGTAAAATTATTGATCTAATTAACAAGGCTACGATTGAAAAAACGCCTTCTCTGTTCCTCTCTTTGGACGCAGAGAAGGCGTTTGATAGAATCAGTTGGAATTACATGTTTGCGGTTCTAAAAAAAACAGGTATCACGGGAGCCTTTTATGATGCCCTTACTATGTTATACTCCCAACCCTCAGCCTATGTCAAACTATCAGGTTACCAATCCAAGATTATACAGATTAGGAACGGGACGAGACAAGGATGCCCCTTATCCCCATTATTATTTGCCCTTTGTATTGAGCCATTGGCTATTAAAATCAGGAATGACCCAAACATCTCTGGCCTTCGAATAGGGACCAACGAATATAAAATCTCGCTTTTTGCGGATGATATCATATTATCTTTGACCAAACCCCTTCTCTCTCTCCCTCCTTTATATGCGATGCTCCAACATTATGGGACTCTGTCGGGTTATAAAATAAATGGGGACAAATGTGAAGCACTTAGCATTAATTTACCCCAACACACCAAAAAGCTACTGGAAATTAATTTTTCTTTCACTTGGGCAGCCAAAAAACTTAAATATCTTGGAATATATCTTACTGCTGACATCTATTCTCTATATCAAGCAAATTATCTTCCAATGTTCACACATATTAGGAACTTAATCGCAAAATGGTTAAAATTTAAAATTTCCTTTTATGGGAGAATTATATCTGCAAAGATGACCTTACTACCAAAATTATTGTACTTGTTTAGGTCCCTACCGATCTCTATCCCTACAGGAGAGCTTAACGCTCTACAGAGAGATATCCTGCGCTTTGTTTGGCAGGGAAAGCGTCCCAGAATAAATAAAAAAATTATGAGTTTGCATCGGAGGGAGGGGGGACTGGGCCTCCCACATTTGACATCCTACTATTATTCAGCACGCATAGCCCAACTAACACATTGGTTTCATACTACACAACAACCTTTATGGACTCAAATAGAATCACAGATCGCTAATACGGACCAGATTTCTAGGCTGTTATGGACCCCAAAAAAATATAATCATCCCTCATTATACAAATATGTAGCGATATCCCACACGATCTTCCTATGGAATAAATTAATTACTAAATATCCCTTAATTCAGGATAAATCAAAATTAATACCTTTGGTTTTGCCACAAATCACAATAGACTCACATATACAAAAAAAATGGGCTAATAAAGGACTGTATAGAATTGCAGACGTGTACACTGAAGGAGGTTTTCTCTCATACGAACAATATAGAGACATTGACCCTTCTGACAAAAATATTTGGTACCATTACTTACAATTAAAATCCAGGACTAGGGAATTAACGGACCTCTCTAAACTGCCATTAAGCACAACTTTTGAATCACTATGTTTAACCAAAGATCCGACCCATGGCTCAATCTCAACACTGTACCCGATATTTAATAACCAATATAAGGAGACTAAGCCTCCCATCATATTGAAATGGGAACAGGACTTAGACAAGACCTGGTCTCTAGAGACATGGAAGTCTAACTTAGCCAAGGGTACCTCCTTTTCACAGAATGCCACCCTAAAAGAGAACTACCTTAAGGTAGCGTTCAAATGGTATATTTATCCAACCAGATTTGGAAATTCGGTGGGACCCTCTCAGAACCCCTGTTACAGAGGATGTAATGAGAGGGGGACGTACATTCACATGTGGTGGGAGTGCGGCAGAACAAAAGAAATTTGGGAAAAAACTTCAGAGCTTCTCAGCCTAATATTCCATAAACACATTACACTATTCCCCGAACAAGCTCTATTACATTTCCCGATTCCTAACATCCTAAAACAACACCAAAAATTAGTTATGACATTATGTACAATAGTTAGGATCAGTATTGCGCAATGCTGGAAATCCACACCTCCAAGTTTCTCTTTTATCGAAAAAAAAATAATCCACCATTATGAGATGGCTAGTTTAGCAGCAGAAAATCTAAATATGAAAGATGAGTTTATTTGTCAGTGGGAACCTTTCATTATGTACCATGAAGCCAATAGAAGAAGAGTTACTGAAACTTTGTAGGGGAGGTCTTGGAGAGAGCCGGGACCGATTGCTGATTGCCAATTAGCCATCACCTTTACCATTTAGAGGATACATATCTTTATTTTTATTTTTGTTTTATTAATGCCTATGATCTTGTTACTTTAAGCGAACACTACTGAAATTTTACTAACTGTATTGTTGGTTTGATTATTCATGCCTATAATTGTTACGAAAACTTAATAAAATCTTTTCAAAATAAGCTGCTAAATTAACATTACTACCCTTATATTTAACAGACAGCACCAAACAAATCACTAACAGCACCTTTTTTCCTTTTGTTTCTTGTTGCCGATGGAAAAGAGGAGACTGCTTTCCTCTCCAATATCCAAATCTTTAAAGAATCCACAGCACCAAATTTTATAAACCAAACAGGAGTTTATTGTAGTGGGTACAAACAAATTTGTTTGTACCCACTACAATAAACTCCTAAGTTTGGTTTATAAAATTTGGTGCTGTAGATTCCTTCAAGATTTGGATTCTTATATTTAACAGACATATGGTGGTCTATTTAGTTGTTCTCTGCTGCCATAGGCATAGGTAGAGCGGCTGCATTCCCAATCCCTTAACCACCAACAATTTTGCTTACATTTATTTAATCTATTTCTCCCAACCAATACATTAACCCTTTTCATGCCTTGTGCTTCACTGATTTCATGAAGGTGTGATATTATTGTGAGAAACCTGGTACCACATCAGATACAAATTTGCAATTTCACACTTCTTAAATTTCACAGGTCACATCATTCACGGGATAAATGTAATCATATACTCACTGGACTTTCTTTTTGACACAAACACATTCAACCTTTTTTTTTTTTAATAAGCTTTATCTACTTTCATTGTTTTCATGACAAGAAGTATTCCAGAATTATTTTTTTCCTAATCATTCATATTTTAATAAATGGAGCTTTCAATGTAACCTACTATTTCTTACATTTAAAATGTGTTTCTACATAAAATAATTTAAAGACAGGGCCAGACTACAGTAAAAAGTTACATCTGCAATGTGAAAAGGATACAAATATGATTTAACCTGCCAGAATATTTAACTACATTACTAATCTGTTCATATGAATGCAAGCCATAAAATTAATTAGGGTTGCACACATACCATTGTTTAGGCCAGATGGTTTCTTATTACAACATAGCAATATCTGCTGCTAAACATAGTAATGTGTTAAACAAAAGACTTGGTAAAATTAAAGCTAAGGGTAAATTTAACCTTCATAGTTTACAGGGAAAAAGCTGAACATCTGCCGCTATATTTTATAGACAGGAAAATTAAATAATGTATCTATATCTGTGTTATATATCCAGACTTTGGGGGAGATTTAATAAGCAGTGGATGCTGCTATTTCCGCCTGTAGTTTCCAGCTTGGCGTGATACCATTGCTCCTTAACTTCTCCGCCACCTTTTAGGTGGCGGACTGCAATCATCCTGATCAGATATGATCAGGATGATTGACACCCCCTGCTAGCGGGGGCAGCACTGCACAAGCATTTCACAAGAAATGCTTGTGCAATGTTAAATGTTGACAGCGTATGCTGTTGGCATTTAGCAATGTTGGGCGCAAATCATGTCCGCCTGACATTTAATAAATTGACCCCTTTGTGTGTGGTATATGTGCTTATGTATGTAGTGTGTATGTGCATGTACGTTTGTGTATATGTGAGAGTGTTTGTGTTATTTGTGCACGTGTGTGGTGTGTATGCCCATGTATGTGTGTATGTGCATGCGTGGGTGTGTGTGTGTATATGTGAGTGTGTATGTGTGTAAATGTGAGTGTATTTGCGCGCATGTGCATGCATGTGCGTGCATATGTGAGAGTGTATTTGCATGTATGTGTGTATATGTGAGGGTGTATGTGTGTAAATGTGAGAGTGTATTTGCATGTATGCGTGTATATTTGAGAGTATATGTGTGTAAATGTCAGTGTATGTGCGTGTATATGTGAGAGTGTATGTGTGTAAATGTGAGTGTATTTGCGTGTATGTGCATGTATGTGTGTATATATATGTGAGAGTGTATGTGTGTAAATGTGAGTGTATTTGCGTGTATGTGCATGTATGTGTGTATACTGTATATGTGAGAGTGTATGTGTGTAAATGTGAGTATATTTGCATGTATTTGTGTAAATGTGAGAGTGTATTTGCATGTATGTGTATATATGTGAGAGTGTATGTGTGTAAATGTCAGCGTATGTGCGTGTATATGTGAGAGTGTATGTGTGTAAATGTGAGTATATTTGCATGTATGTGCATGTATCTGTGTTTATATGTGAGAGTGTATTGTGTAAATGTGAGTGTATTTGCATGTATGTGCATGTATCTGTGTTTATATGTGAGAGTGTATGTGTGTAAATGTGAGTGTATTTGCGTGTATGTGCATT